>NW_026852665.1:0-86230 GCF_026571515.1 Ruditapes philippinarum
AAGTAAAAGTTTCTTTACCATGATATTGTCAGATTTTTTATTTTTTAATGGATATTAAAACAGAAAGCGAGTCAGAAAATATACAAATTTATCGTGGGTATGCTGCGCTATGTATGACAATGCTAAATCAATAGCTTTTGCTTCAGCAGTAAAAATTGATGCATTATCTTGTAACCTCATACAAGATGTAAAATTATTTTCAAACACAGCCGCACCTACTTTGCAACCTTCTTTTGAACCGTCCGTATAAATATGTATAAAATCTTCATGATCTTCCTTAATTGCTAGAAACTTCTATTTGAAATATTCAGGTGCATTTGATGCTTTTTTTTTATTTGAAATGTTAATATTTATTTCCGGGGAATTATAAGTCCAAGGTGGAACATCCTCATCGTCATTTTGAAGGATAGTGTCTGGATTAATTTTAAGTTTGTCTAAATCATCTTTTAAACGAAGGCCTAATGGTTTAATTTCCTTTGGTTTGTTAACAAATTTTTCAGTATAACTTGGTTTGAAAATAATATTTTCCTATTAGATGAAATTCTAGTTGCATATTGAAGTGATAGCTTTTTACGACGAAGATAAAGCGATGGTTCCCCAGCTTCCGCATATAGACTTTCTACAGGTGAAGTGCGAAAAGCACCTAAAGCTAAACGTAAACCCTGGTGATGTATGGTATCTAGCATTTGAAGATATGATTTTCTTGCAGACCCATATACTACATAACCATAATCTAATTTTGATCGGATAAGACTTCTGTATAGTTTCAGTAATGTGGAAGAATTTGATCCCCAATTTGTACTTGATAAAACCTTAACCCATTGCTTCATGAGCATTTTGTGAAAAATGGCTGTTTTCATTGAAAAGTCTCCCGTTACAAGTTCAAATTGCTATAATACTAGAAAAACTGCTTCAACACTAATCAAACTTGGCACAAATGTTGACTGGACCATTGCCCTTGCAACAACATGCTCAGGCTTAAATTTTCTGTTACCATGGCAACGAGGGGACATCTCAAAATTGCCAAAAATCACTATTTTGCGTTGATTTTTTCCATCAAAATTGATTTCAAAGTGCTGCAACTTCTCAATGGATTGAGATAGAGTCAAATGCTTTTCAGCGTTGGTTACACGTTACCTTATGATCAATCTGGGGTCATTTACAGCCTCTAACAAGTCCAAAATTTTCTTGGCGATGAGGGGGACTCCGCCCCCCTTCAAACCCCCCCCCCAAACAGAAGGGGGCACATCCCCCTTCTGGCAACCCCCTGATGTATCTTTTGGTTGGGGACCGCGTCGAAAAAGAGGTCACTTTTTTAACAACATTTCTCAAACAAAAACAAGTGTTTGGGGCCTAAATAAGGCATTTTTTCATCATTTGAGACAACAAAAGGGGGGGGGTGAAAAAGGCGTTAAAAGGCGTGTATATGAAGTAATGGGTTAACAGAAAATGATGAAAATACTTGAAATTACCCTTAATCGCGTTTTTTCATGTTTAAACATGGTCTGTCATATAAATTTGAAGAAAAATTGTTGTTTTGTAGATTTTTTTATTTTTTTCATTAACCCATTGCTTCATGAGCATTTTGTGAAAAATGGCTGTTTTCATTGAAAAGTCTCCCGTTACAAGTTCAAATTGCTATAATACTATAAAAACTGCTTCAACACTAATCAAACTTGGCACAAATGTTGACTGGACCATTGCCCTTGCAACAACATGCTCAGGCTTAAATTTTCTGTTACCATGGCAACGAGGGGACATCTCAAAATTGCCAAAAATCACTATTTTGCGTTGATTTTTTCCATCAAAATTGATTTCAAAGTGCTGCAACTTCTCAATGGATTGAGATAGAGTCAAATGCTTTTCAGCGTTGGTTACACGTTACCTTATGATCAATCTGGGGTCATTTACAGCCTCTAACAAGTCCAAAATTTTCTTGGCGATGAGGGGGACTCCGCCCCCCTTCAAACCCCCCCAAACAGAAGGGGGCACATCCCCCTTCTGGCAACCCCCGATGTATCTTTTGGTTGGGGGCCGCGCCGAAAAAGAGGTCACTTTTTTTAACAACATTTCTCAAACAAAAACAAGTGTTTGGGGCCTAAATAAGGCATTTTTTCATCATTTGAGACAACAAAAGGGGGGGGGGGGGGAAAAAGGCGTTAAAAGGCGTGTATATGAAGTAATGGGTTAACAGAAAATGATGAAAATACTTGAAATTACCCTTAATCGCGTTTTTTCATGTTTAAACATGGTCTGTCATATAAATTTGAAGAAAAATTGTTGTTTTGTAGATTTTTTTATTTTTTTCATTAACCCATTGCTTCATGAGCATTTTGTGAAAAATGGCTGTTTTCATTGAAAAGTCTCCCGTTACAAGTTCAAATTGCTATAATACTATAAAAACTGCTTCAACACTAATCAAACTTGGCACAAATGTTGACTGGACCATTGCCCTTGCAACAACATGCTCAGACTTAAATTTTCTGTTACCATGGCAACGAGGGGACATCTCAAAATTGCCAAAAATCACTATTTTGCGTTGATTTTTTCCATCAAAATTGATTTCAAAGTGCTGCAACTTCTCAATGGATTGAGATAGAGTCAAATGCTTTTCAGCGTTGGTTACACGTTACCTTATGATCAATCTGGGGTCATTTACAGCCTCTAACAAGTCCAAAATTTTCTTGGCGATGAGGGGGACTCCGCCCCCCTTCAAACCCCCCCAAACAGAAGGGGGCACATCCCCCTTCTGGCAACCCCCTGATGTATCTTTTGGTTGGGGGACCGCGTCGAAAAAGAGGTCACTTTTTTTAACAACATTTCTCAAACAAAAACAAGTGTTTGGGGCCTAAATAAGGCATTTTTTCATCATTTGAGACAACAAAAGGGGGGGGGGGTGAAAAAGGCGTTAAAAGGCGTGTATATGAAGTAATGGGTTAAGTAAATTTAAAGCTTTTAGGCATTTAGTTTTCAAATGTTTAATATGCGGTATAAAAGAAAGTTTTTTATCAAATATAATTCCTAGAAACTAAGCTTCATCAACTACTGGAATTTTAGAACCAGATATGTAAAGTTCAGGGTCATTATGTTGTTTTCGCAATCGGCAGAAATGAACACATTGAGTTTTTGACTTTGAAAATTTAAACCTATTTTCTATTGCCCACTTCTGAATTTTATCTAAATTTTGTTGGAGTTGCCGTTCAATTGTTCTCATACTTTTCGATCGATAGCAGATAAGAAAATCGTCTACATATAGAGAACAATATATGCCTGGTGTAAGAGCGCTAGCAATATTGTTTATTTTAAGGCCAAAAAGTGTAACAGAAAGTATGCTTCCTTGAGGAACACCTTGTCCTTGTTGGTGGTCTTGAGAAAAAGTTAAACCAAGTCTTACTTTAAAGTGCCTATCGTTTAAAAATCCTGAAATGAAAAGAGGAAGTCTGCCATTAAGTCCAGCATCCTTCAGATCTTTTAGGATACCATATTTCCAAGTAGTGTCATAAGCCTTCTCAAGATCAAAGAAAATTGATACCAGGTGTTGTTTATTTACAAAGGCTTCTCTAATAAAAGTCTCAAGTCGTACAAGATGATCGTTTGTACTTTGCTGTTTACGAAAACCTGACTGAAAATTAGTGATAATTCCATTATTTTCTAGATACCAAACTAACCGATTATTTATCATTCTCTCGAATGTTTTGCAGAGGCAACTTGTAAGTGAAATTGGACGATAATTTGTAGGGTCAGTTGAATCTTTTCCAGGTTTAGGGATAGGAATAATCAACGCATTCTTCCAAGTGTTGGGAAATTCCCCAGATACCCAAATTTTGTTAAAAATTTCAAGAAGCAAGTCCAAGGATTGGGGTGGTAAATGTTTAAGAAACTGGTAGTAAATTTCGTCCGGGCCTGCAGCACTATCTTTTGCAGTTTTGATTGAATAAATTAAGTCATCAATAGAGAAAAGGGAATTATAGTCTTCGTCGTTTGTTGAAGTAAAATTAATATACTCTTTCTCAGCTTTACATTTATGTTGTTGAAATGTATTTGTATAATTGCTTGAAGAAGAGTTCTTTTCAAACGTTTTAGCCAAAGTTTCTGCAATATCTGTTTTTGTTTTGGCATATTGGCCATCACCAGTTTTTAAATGAACAGTTGGACTCTTTTTATACTTACCACTTATTTTTCGTACTGCATCCCAGACTTTCCTAATAGGAGTATTTGAGTTAATATTTGAAACATAAGATTGCCATGATTGGCGTTTAGATTGACGCACTGATCTTCTAGCTTTGGCTCTAAATATTCTATAATTTTTCAAGGTTTTCTGTTGTAGGGCTATGTTCAAACTTTTTGAGTGAAGCTTTACGTATACGAACGGCTTTTTTACATTCATCGTTAAACCATGGTTTTTTGATTTTGTTACTTTTATTATTTTTTTGTAATGGAATAACTTTGCAAGCAATCGTATGTAATGCTGAAGAGAAAGTTTCAGCTATATCATCAGAGGTGAAATCAAATTCATTTTTGTTAGATCAATAGAACAGAGCCTAGTAAATGTTTCCCAATCTCCTTTCTTAAATTTAAAAATTTTACGTCCTTCATCTGGTATAGAGTCATTTGATGTAAGTAACAATGGATAATGATCACTGCCGTACTGGTCATCTAAAACTTTCCAATCGAAGTCCAAGTATATAGCAGAGTGGACAATCGAGAGGTCGATGCAAGAAAACGTACCTGTAGCTGGATGTAAATATGTAGGTGACCGATTGTTTAATAAACAAAGCTGAAAGTTATCTATCAATTTTTCAGTTATGTTACCCTTATTATTTGTAGAAGTACTGCCCCACATAGGATTGTGAGCATTAAAGTCGCCTAACAAAAGGAAAGGCGATGGTAATTGCCGAACAATACTTTCAAGTTCATCACTTGTTACCGTTGAATTTGGAGGAAGGTACAAAGAACAAATTGTTAGTGGTCGATGTAAGGTCACCTGCACAGCTAAAGCTTGTAATCTTGTGTTTAGTTTTAAATCTTTTTGAGGAATGCAATTTGCGATAGCAATGCTTGTACCACCTGATGTTCTGGCGTTACTAGTGCATATATAATTATAACGTGTATAATCTTTTATAGAGATATTATCTTTAGGAGATAACAGAGTCTCCTGAAGACATAATACATTTGGAGAGAAATTTGGTAATAGTAAAAGTAGATCATTATAATTTGACTTAAGACCTCGGCAATTCCATTGTAGGATAGAATGACTTCTATTATCCATTTTAAAGAATATTCATATCATTTAGGAAACTTTATTGGACTTCTACTATTCGGAGTTGGAGGAGGGGAGAGGTAAAGATCCTCATCCTCCATCAATTGGGTGTCGTGAAGTGGATCGAACCGATTTTCTGTGTTGATCGGGTTCCGCATTGCTTTTTTCAACCAATCTGTGATGACAATTCGCTCTTTAGGCGATTGTTTTTGAATAACTTTCTCAGAAGATGCTATTTTGAATGTTTGCGGGTTTGCTTCTTTGGAGAGAAGACTTTAATGGTGACTGAGTCTGCACAGAGATAGACTGCTTACTTTGTGAAGCTGTATGCTTTGTAGGTAATGGTAACTTAATTGGGGGGGGGGGGGGCATTGACATAAGTTGACCTGTACTGCAGAGTCAACCATCTTAACAGAACTTTGTAACTGCAGCTGAATACGACAGTTGTTTTGGTCCTTGTGATTCAACAAGCTTTCGTGCATCTTGAAAGGAAATATTTTGCGTATACTTCTGACGAAGAATTTCTTTTTCCTTTAACCACAAGGGGCATGACCGGGAGGTTGCGTAATGCTCTCCTCCACAATTTGCACATTTAACAGGAACGTTACAAGTCTCATTTTTGTCATGGTTTGAGCTACATCTGCGGCAAATAGTCTGTCTAACGCAATTTGATTCATGATGACCAAATTTGAAGCATTTGTAACATTGCATTGGTTTGGAATGTAAACCGCAACGCGAACGTTAAGGTAACCTACTCGTATCGATGATGGGAGAATGGGTGTGGAGAATGTTAGAATAAGGCTATTCGTTGGCAGTCGTTTACCATCTCTTGTAGACTGAATGCGCTTGACATTTGACACCTGCTGTGATTTTAACTCTTCAGCAATATCTGCTTCTAGCATTCCAGCAAGGTCAGAACATCTGATGACGCCCTTGCTGGAGTTTAGAGACTGGTGTGGTGTGGAAGTTGTGTCAATGTTAAAAAAGCTGGTACATTTCAGAATAATGTCCGATTGTTGTTTTCCGCTCTACCTCTATCAAGAGTCCTCCATTGCGGAGTTTCTTGACAGATTTAGGTGTTCCAATTAAAGCCGAAAGTTGTTTTTCTATAATGAAAGGGCTAGGTTCAGTAAGTGATTTGGATCCGTTTGATTTGATTATTAGAAAACGGGGAAAACTTCCATCAAATGAAATGTTGCCACTTGAATCATCTTGCGATTTTCTTTTTTTTGTTTGTATATCCATGATTAAAGGTATTAAAATTCGTCTCCCGGGTTCCCCAGCCACCTCGGACTCCAACATGGGGATGTGCGATGGAGACGGATATCCAGTCTCCGCACATCAAGGATACCAGAGAGATATACTCGCATAAATTGCAAATATTTACAACCTACACAATTAGCCCATTAGCCACCGCCTTCTTGGATATGTTATACTGTATTTATAATGCATTTATGAAATATTGTTTTAACATAACGGCACCCATCATAGCAGTTTCAGTAGGAATTAAAGGTATACTAGAAACACAAGTAGGAATAAAAATTTAAACTCAGATTTTTTTTTAAATAATTTGTGTGAATTGGATTGTATTCATTTCGGGACTGTGTAAGTTCAATGAAATTTTCAAGTTTTTAAGAAATATATATCCAAGGGCAAGGCATGACCAGCCGATTGACCAAAGCCGGGCTCACTTGGTCACCCGTCTACCCTAAAGCAGAGGCCAAAGCAGTGTGTTAGGAGTACTGGAGATCTCTGGGTATCCTTCAACTACCAGGACCCTCCTTTCTAGGTTACGGGACGCTGCCCACGGCAAACAGGCAGTCTGGGTGTTGGCCATATGTCCGTCATACAGGCGCACAGCAGCGGACACATGTTACTCCTCCTCACCACGTAGAGGTACCCAAAAGAGGAGGAATATTGAAAATAATGATGTTTTAGATCTATATAAAAATTGCAAAACTAATTTATCGTATGAAATTTACCTCGACCTTTTACCACGTAGTTTAAGAATGTATATTTCCAAAATAAGATTATCAGCCCATTTTTTCAGAATACAAACTGGAAAATATAGTAGACATAGATTACCACGAAACGAGAGATATTGTCAGTGCTGTAATACCCTTGATATCGGAGATGAATATCATATGTTCTGGTTTGTCCTTGTTATAACAATATTCGTAAGACATATATAAAAAAAATATTTTATGTTAGACCATCGATGTTCAAATTTACCCAGTTATTGCAAACTTCAAACAAGCTTTTATTAATGAATAATAATTTAGCATGATACATTAAAGAAAGTTTGGCAATCAGAAATACTCTCTTAAATATTTAATTTTTTAAACATCCTCTTGGAAAATATTTTTTTTTTTACAATTTTCATATATTATAACATCATGTTTGTTTGTGTAATCATGCATTGTTCTTAAATAATAAAGGTATTTACTCTTATTTGATACATTATCATATGATATTTGTGTGTTAACATGTATAATTTTTAATGATACTGTTCTCTATCTAGAAAGAAACTGCTCAATAAGTATTTAGTTTTGCTGCTGGTTAACATCTATCCTTCGCCTTTATCGGGAGAGAGTTTTACTTTTAGTGGGATGGTTAGACCCACTGGGTAAAATATGGTATACAATATCCTGTGAGGTTGCCAGTAGAATTTCTATTACTGCTATGATTGAGAAAATATTTACTTATTACTCATAACATTATTTTTGTAAACAATGTACATTCTATTACATATTCTAAGTATCATATTGTACTTTGTGTTACCATGATCACGTGACATGATAATTGTTTTATTTATCTATATGCATGACCATGTACTATGTACAAGTCTAAATAAAACGTATGTTCTGTTCTGTTCTGTTCATATAGAGTATTTATGAAAAGTATCGCTGTCATCTTCAAACAATAACAGTAACAACATCGGACACGGTACATAATTTTTCGGTAATTAAATCTGGAAACAAAGCGATCACTCGTAAGCATTAATAACAACAAAATAGTTAATAAAAAAACACCCAAGCGTAATTATCACGTTTGTCTCATAACCTGCATGACTGTTGAAAATTTTTACAAGTATAACAGTCAGAAAGTTGATCTGCGCCAATTAGTCTGGCTTCGAATAATAGGTGTGAATTATTTTCATAATTGTTTAATCGGTGCCAAAATTTTATTTCGAAAAATAGGAGGTATTCGGAATACCTTCGAATCTATATTGATTCACATAGAGATAAAAACGGGACCGCCGATCTACCGATCTACGGATAATGCCGGGTATTCGAATAAAAGGTTGTCGAATAACCGGGGTCGGACTGTAGTTACATAATCAAAGTATGATGCCATAATAAACTATCTACGGAACACAATGCTGTTGGCACATTTTCTAATCTGTCAACACCACACGGTGTTGCGTTTGAACAATCGTGATTCTTATTTTGTGCACAATGGCCCAATGGTAAAATCTCAATGGCACGATGGTGAAATCGACGATGGTGAAAACGCGATGTTATATCGCGTTATTCATCATCGTACCATCGCGATTTCACCATCGTACCATCGCGTTGTCACCTTTGTACCATCGCGCTATCGCACTATCGCGGTTCGGCATCTTTCATAGCAGGTAAAGTCGAGATAATAAAAATACGATTGTCTGAACAGAACAACATAGCACCAGATAAGTTGGTGCCCGGGTATTTTCAGATACACCCCAAAACCAATACCAAACCTTAGATTGATTAGTACATCATTTTTTTTATCTATTGAAATAATTCGCAATTAGTTACTACAAGCATTTTTTTTTTCTGAAAAAATTATAAATCTTCTATTTCTTTCTTTTTCCAAAGGGATAGTCCAGCCCATCATGATCCCCCGGGCTTCCCATTTTTGTGAAAATTTAAATAAGCCATTTTTTCAAACATTAAATAGATACCCAAACACGGAAGTTTAAAAATACTTTTTTTACCACGGGCACTTTAAAAACTTTGTTACATAAATGGGAGAATACTGAAAGATAAATCTTTAACCTAGGGTCTTTGCTAAAATTACTTATTTATTACTTAGTGGCATGATTTTAAAACTATTAAAGTTATTAACATGAAACGTGGACTAGTTGATAACATTGTCTATTGAAAAATGTTAGTCAAGATGCATTACCTAATTATCTTTAAAGCAAACTCTTATATCCTTTTTTAACTTACAATATATTTGAATAAAAAAGAGTTACTAATAACAGACGAGCGTTATCACCGCATTCCATTCACTTGTTTTAAGTGTTTGCACTAGTTATGCACGATTAAAATATTATTTACCTGTGTCAGACCGCCCAAATATCTCCAGTCTGTTGACAAGGTATGGATGTCTTAGATCAATTTGCCACCAGGAAGGTGAAGTGCCATCTGTTACACTGCAGCACTGACATGAATCTATAGAATAGTTGGACTTGCCATCTATTGCGTTATATGATCCGAATGAAGTATTATCACTGAGATAAAGGCTTGACTGATATGTCAGGACTTTGTCTCTTATATCATCCAAAATATTTACACCTAAACGAAAATGCAAACAAATAAAACATGTATAAGTATCTGTATACTTTGTTATACGTAGTAAATGTGTAAATCATATACAATTAGTTAAACATGACATCCAATTAAGGAGTTATTGTTAATTAGATTTAATTGTCATAACGTATTTGATTATTTTGATTATAAACACTATTAATGACACCGGTACTTTAAAGTTTGATTAATTTATTGATTTCATCATCACTTTGAAACTCGGGATCAAATACTCAACTTTCGAATATCAATTTAAAATTTTGTTCTTTGCTGCATACCTTGTAACTAACAGTATTATGATACTTGTATTGTAAACCCATCATTGTCATTTATTTCTTACAGTTTTTCCCCAAGCTCTTTGTATATTAAGTTCTTTAAATCTAACCTATTGATACCATTTCAGGAAAACGGTATTGCAATTAACCAATGACACATGTTTTGATAAATATGAGTCATCGAAGTGTTTTGAGAATTGTCAAGGTGTGTCATAAATGTACAGCAGGAACAGGACTCGAACCTCCGACTCCGACTGAGCTATTCGGCCGCTTACACATCTTCTCCCCTTAACAGTGAACAGTTCCAAACTGAGACATACTCCCCGCTATATTTAATTATTCCCAGGGTTACTGAGTATTGTGAATCAAACATTAAATTATATGATGTCACGGTCAAAAATATGGTTCCAAATGTCACAAATGTGAAGCCAGCCTCGTCGGGGCTCAAGCTAGGGACCCTTGGAATACCCATACCTCCTGAACTATCCGGTCATCACTTTACCTATTACCAGATCTACACGCCTTTCTATGCCTCTTCACCCCCCCCCCCACTTTTGTTGTCTCAAATGGTGAAAAAATGCCTATTTAGGCCCTTCTACACTTGTATCTCTTTGAGAAGTGTTGTTCACAAAAGCGAAAACTTTTTCGGCGCCGCCCCCTATGCAAAAGATACATCAAGTGGGTGCCAGAGAGGGATGTGCCCCTGATGTTTATGGGTTTGAATGGTGCGGTAGCCCCCCTTATCGCCAAAAAAAGTTTTGCTTTGTGAGAGGCTAAAAATGACCCAAGGTCGAAATTAAGGTAATGTGTAACCAACGCTGAAAAACATTTGACTCTATCTCAATCAATTGAGAAGTTGCAGCACTTTGAAATCAATTTTGATGGAAAAAATCAACAAAAAATAGAGATTTTGGGCAATTTTGAGATGTCCCCTCGTTGCCATGGTAACAGGAAATTTTAGACTAAATACATGTATGTTGTTACAAAGGCAATGGCTCCGTCAATATTTGTGCCAAGTTTGATTAGTATTAAAGCAGATTCTACAGTTTGTATCAATTTGAACTTGTAACGGGAGAAATTTCAATGAAAACAGCCATTGTTTACAAAATTCTCAGGCGGTAATGGGTTAACAGTGATAAATACTAGACCATGATAAATCTTTTAGGCAAACAGAAGACAATTATCGTCTTATGTGTATTTGTGTGATTGCTGCGGTTTTGTCTTGTATTTTTATATGTAAATGTTTGGAATACATTTTTTATGGTTTTTATTCGGATTCTTTTCATACACATGTCGAAATTTCCAATGAATGTTCTTGTTATAAATGATGCCTGCATTTGTTTGATTGTATAAATAATGCTTGCATTTGTTTGATTGTTTAAACTTTAGATTTCCGAAACGTTGATTTCTCTGCCAAAGAACCAATGTTTATATAAACTCTTTTTTACTTTAAGTAAATCTTAAAGTAAAACAGTAATCTGTTTTATCCTTCCTGGAATTAAACAATTGACACTATATGTATTGATCAGAAATGAACTTGCATAAATCGACTAACAGTCATTATCACACCAGGCACTTACGCTGCAGTTCCAAATTGTGGAGTATTAAAACAAAGAGCGAAACATTACTGAGATAAAGTGAATGGCCGAATTGAACGGATAATATATGCCTGTTTATGTTTTTGTTTTCTTATTAATTTAAATGGTTAGAGATATTGTCTTGTTACTTTTGTAAAATACCATATGGAAATAAATGACATGGAAATAAATAAATGAATAAATATATATTATGATAAATAATAATGAATTGGAAGACCAAAACGATAAATAAGCAACACTTTCAATTATGCGTTTAAAACGGCCTCCCGCTCTATTCAGAATCGCAGCCAATACACCATCGCATAAGTTGCTGAACGTGAAAATGTGGCAATAATTTAACAAGAAGTATATTTACATTTAGTTTTAAGTTTTGCGGTCGAATGAAATTTAGGAGCTTAAGGCTAAATTCTTTATAATGAAATTCTATGTTTCAAAAAATTATCATTAGATTTATAGAAATAAGATTGATCTTTTAAGAAGTATGAAGGTCTAATTGTACATCAAAAGCATTCAATGTAACAATAGAATAAAATTAATTTTCGCAAACTGCAATAATTGTATCTAATCACCAATCACACAGTGTATCATACCTTTCATTAGGAACTATATTTGTATATTTTTACCTTTCAAATTAAGTATGTTTTATGTATTTAAATAGTACATACTTGGTGCTTCAAACAGTTCTACTTCACATATTGTCAGGTAACTTGCATAGAAACGTCTGATAATCAGATAACGAAACGATACCGGTGGTTGTTGAAGAAGTTTAAACATGGCACCAGAGGTAGGATTCCCATTGTAAACTAAAGATCCATTTGATGTTTCCATTGACGTGTTGCTAACAAATATGTATATATTTTGAAATTGCTCCGAATGCCCTACAAGGTTACAAGAAGTTTTATAGTAAAATGGTATGTTCAAATATGATTGTTTGATGATATTACATTTCATGAATTAGAGGATGAAAATTAACATAAAATCAAACTAACGTTTGCTATATCTAACGTGTTTTATTTTTATCAAATCCTCACGTTTTCCTAGCAACTTCTGACAAATATATCAATAAACTGACACAACTTAAATTTAATGGTATCAATTAAGTGTCGATGACTTTTTGCTAAACATTTAAACATTTAACAAGATTTTTTAAGTATCATCTATATAAAATGCAAAACGATCATAAAAATTTTATCGGAATTTAAACTCAAATTTTTTAAAAACTCATAAAAATCCAGGTGACAACTGGACAAAAAATAAAAACATTAAGATAATCAAAAATCAAGGGTTTTTGTTCTTGGTTTTGACGACTGTTCTTATGATTTTAAAAACGTGTGGATTGCTTTAAATAAATAAATCAATACATAAATAACTCTATAAATTGAAAGTATTTTTACCTGATGTTACCGATTTGAACAAGATTGTTTTTCATTTACAACTTTTCACACCGTGTAGCCAGATGTCAACGCGGAAATGATAATAATCAACACACTACTAATACTAGGCAAACCTATAAGTGGGAATCCTTCTGAATTACTGATTTTTTTACATTTAGTATCATAGTGAATGACAATGACTGCATAATGACCCAATTATTGCACTTGATGTCAAACATTGTAGCAGATTCAAAATGTTTTGTAACAAAAAGTTTCTTGTAGTTAACAATTGGCATAACGTAACACTTACAATGTATCTAGCAAATGTTACACCTTATTTCCTATCGTTCGTTGCCGATGTCAAATCATGTTGATGGATAATCGAAAAGATTTCATTCAGGTAAGCGTGTTTTGATATTTTATGTTAGAATCTATTAATAGTCCCGCGCATCAATGAAAACATGTTAGTATTTATGAATGCTTACAAGTACTTATCATGTCAGTTTTTTTATCTTAAAAAATGAGGATGGTACTTATGTAAGTTTATGTATCGTTGCTTTACTTAAGCTGACCAGTCTGCATTCTGTTCATTAAAAAGACCGTTGTAGATTGGTATGGCTCACTTTACTGATACACTGTGTACTAGTAATTATATATCGTTATATTAGCATAATATAGTATAATGGGAATTAACTTGAAAGTGAATGAAGTGATAAATATTTTGACGTATGTGGGTTTTGTCTGCCATAAAGAAACGCTGTCTATAACCTTTATTTAATGTGCTTATTATGTGCTTTTTCTGTGCTTTTAATTGATAAAGATGTGTATATACACAGGGTGAGTGGGATCCCAATCTCAATAAGTGGACACTATTAGAGCATTAGGTATACATCCCTTCCGCCGATGAAATGACGGGATCGGGGACACTCCAAGCCCCATCCCTATCATTATTTTTGGGTGTGATGGGGGTAGGGGGTGACCCGGTACCCAGGTGGCATTCATTGTTGCCGTCGAGGTGCTCTGATTGAGTCGGTTCTGAAACATGACTGATTCCTCGTTTCATTTATTGTTAATTTTGTTTATTAGGTTAAATGCAAAAAGATATTCGCTTGCAAATAATTTGAAAAATATCAAAACCTAAGAAATGACTCATCTTTAGCATTATCATTTCCGTGTTGACATTTTCTAGATAAGTTGCACGACAGTTTATTTAATCTTTAAATTAATTGAAACCATGGAAACGTTTGATTTAAGTGTTTATATTTTAGTGTTCAATACATAACATGCGAGGTTGGTGCTTGCAATTAGAAACAAATTATTATGTATACAGCGGTAAAACATTCATTTCATTACCAGACTTACCACACTATCATAACAATTAAGTTTCTCAAGTGGTAAGCGTTGTATTGTGTATGATTTTGTTACAAATGTTAAAAAAATAACGAATTTAAGTCACAAGTGTATTAACAATTATTGAATGTAAAAATAAGAGAGATTAATCTTGATTGATCAAATTGCTTGTATGATAAACCTTTAAGGGACTCCACTGAGGTTTTGTGTTGACAGGGAGGGACAGGAAATAAGTTCTTGAAACATTTCTACTATTTGACGAAGATATAGACTGATAACTTCATTGAAAAATTTATCCCTCTTTTTTCACAAATAATTATTTTATTGCGCAAAAATGCCAAAAATTGAAAAACGGGCTAAATTCAATTTAACTCTGGGCCTATATTTCACATGAGCAAAGCCTTTTAAGAGGCTTTGTCTGCGGATAGTATGTCTCTATATACCTATATGAGTGCCGGAACATATAAGTTAATTATTTCATAATTATGTTTTTCTTAGTCTTCATTCTCTATTCTTGCATATAAACTGCACAGACAGCTATACATTTATGCAGAAGAAAACATTCAACAACGGATAAAATAACGCGGGCTTAAGAATTTATTGTTCGTGATTCAGGGTACCAGTAAAAAAAGCTTACCATTAAACATAATTAGTTAGGACTAGAAAAGCTTGAAGAAACCGATGTCTTTTCACACACAAAAAAAAGCAAAAACAAAAAAAAAAAAAAACAAGTACTGAAACGCTTAATTGCCACATGAGAGAATTACTCTAATGTAGAAACCCTCAGACTTGTAAAACCCCGGGCTTTAAATTTACATTAAAATATATATCATTTATACATCTGGGTGTCAGGTGAGAAAAAATATTTTGAAAGTGTCGTAAAAATCAACTACTACCGTCTGAACGTCCAGTTATTTGTATGTTTTTAATGGTGTAAACTGATCCCAAGTCGATTTGAAGCCATGGATGCTCTTCATACGATGTTCCCGCACAACATCTGCATGTATTAGGATCTCCATTTGCATTATTGTCAATAGCATTGTTGCTTTTCCAAGAAGTTACACTGGTGCCATAAGTACTTGTAGAGGACATTAATGTGGTCACCTCTGTCTTTATTGATTGAATAAGATTGGTTTCTTCCGCTGTATAAAAAAAATCATCATACTATTGTACAATCATCATCATAATCTTCATCATTATCATTATACTCATCAACAAACTCATCATTATCAGTATATATCATCAGCGTCATAATCACCATAATCAGGAAAAATAATCATAATCATAAAAAACATCCCCATAATTATCATTATTATTATTATGCCATCATTATAATTATTATCATAATTAGTTTAACACAAAAAATAAAATAAAAAAACAACAGATTACTAATTTGGTACGCTTGATAATAAATGGATTAATATCATTTGACAATTATCTTTTGTTTATTTCTTAACTACGTATTTTGTTGACACTTTTACTTTACCAAAAAGTTTATAATATAAATCCTCTAATGCTGTTTAATCCGTCATAATAATCCTGAGAAATTGTTTCTTGTTTCATTATATTTGTCGTAGATTACTAGTATATATTGTCCTCAACAGACATGTAACGAATATATAGATTTAATTCACCTGCAAACAATAAAATTGTTTGGTTTTTATTCAGATTGAGGAACTGCACTATCCTTCTTTATTCATTTATTCACCAAATTTCAAGTCGATGTTTCCCTTTGGAAAAAATAACCTTAACCCATAATCATATGAAAAAGGCTGGTGTGCAGATGAGCGTTCATTTGGTATGCAGTTGGTATTTGGATATATATTCTAGGTGGCGGTTGGTTATACGTAATTCCCAAAAGTTTAACAGATTGTAGTTGGTTATTCATTATCACCAAAATGAAATGTTCGAATAAATCCTACTAATTTTTAAAACAGAATACAGGAGGATGTTTGGTTGGTTATTCGTGTGCATCCCATGCCAGAAGGTAGTTGGTTATTCGAACTGTTTTCTCGAATAAAAGTAACAAATATAGCCGAGTTATATAACAAGGAAACACACTCGTTTAAATGTGTTCACTGGGAACTCAGTTGGTTATTCACACGAGATTATTTGAACTCGAAGTTAGCATGTTTTCCCCTCCAAACGGAAAGTATTTTTTCCGGAATCAATGTAAAGGATATAACATAGAATATATTCTAAAATCTTTGGACTGAGTTATCTTTTTGTAACATGTATGAAATACTTTGTGTAGTTTTAGGATTATATGCAGCATCTGAATTATCAATTTTCTAGTGGTTTGGGATTCACGCGATCAACCAACTGTGTTCCCGGAGAATGTAGGGAGATGGGATGTTACCATGTTTGAGAATATGCCTATGTTTTCATATACTCCTTATATCTATTCCGGAAAAAGAGGAACAAAAATATTAAGATTAAGTTCCGATTTCCACCTACCATTTGGCAGGTAGTTGGGGATTTTATGTAATTTATCAGCTGAGTCTCTTGTCATTCGTAGAAAGAAGAGGGTGTTACAATTTTGTGGAGCACATCTGTCTTGTTATTTATGTGTTTATTTGTTTCTTTTATATTGTGTTTTTTTTTCAGAAATATATCTCTGTTTTCAGGAGAATATATGCAATATCCGAAATAATATTTACCTTCTGGTCGGTAGTTAGAGATTGAGTCCTCTGGTGCGCATAAGGAGAGAGGATACTTTTCATCCGTCTTATTATATATCAGTTATATTAATTGCAGGAAAAATACTCTCTGTTTTCAGGGAAAGGTACAGAGTTTAAATAACCAACTTCCTTTTTTTTTTTGGTAGATGGGGTTTTTCGCAATTGAACAACAGTGGCCCTTAACAATGTATGGAGAAGGGGTGTTACAGTACAGTATTATACAACACACTTTATCTTGTTAGTTCTGCGTCATAAACTTATTTGTTCAAGAAAAACACTTTCTGTTTTCCGAGTCCGAATAACCAACTACCTACCAATTGTGGATTCGCGCGGATAACCAAATGAGTCCTCTGGTAGACTTATGAAGACGGAAGTTTACGATGTTGGAGATCATCAATCTTTCCATAGATCAGAAGTATCTATTTGGTAAATTACTTTCTATTTTGAGATTGATGCAGGACAAAATCGAATAACCAAACTACCTTCTGGTAGGCATTTTGTGTTAATGCGAATAATGAACCGAGTTTTTTGGTGGACGTAGGAAGACGGGCTGTTACCATTTTGTAGGACACATCAATCTTGTTATTTATCCATAACATTTATTTAAGGTTATAAATACTTTCTTTTTTCTGAGGAATATATGCAATATCTGAATTACCAACTACCTTCTGGTAGTTAGTTAGCGGTAACCAAAATAACATACTGATTCCCTTCGATAATGGAGGGGTGGACGTAGGGAGACGGGCTGTTACCATTTGTAGGACATATCTATCTTGTTATTTATCCATAACATTTATTTAAGGTTATAAATATTTTCTTTTTTTTTTTCGTTGCAATATCCGAACTACTTGATTTCCCTTGGATAACGTACCGATGCTAGAGAGGTTACCATATTGAATATGTAAGACATCTTGTAACATGTTTTGTTTGTTTAAAAAAACTTTTTGTTTCCAGAGGAATATATGCACAATCCGAATAAACAACTACCTTCTAGTAAGTAGTCGGAGATTCGCGCGGAAAAAAAAGAAAGTCTTAAAAAAGCAAGATGTGTTCAAAATTTTCATAACATATTTCATTCTGGTATCAGATGATTAAAAAATTGCAAATATTTGGCAAAAAATCAACAATCGCCATTCAACAATAACATTAAGTTCAACCTTCGATATTCGAAAGTTTTCGTTTCGATTTTAAAAACGAATGTTGTGCTAGACAATCAAAAATTAGCTAGACCCTCCAAAATTATTGTCAATCGACGTTCAGTTGACTTTCTTTCCTTAACTTTATAATTTTTACTTACTGTAAATGTTGAGCTTGACAATCGAAATCCAGCTCATCATGTGATATTCGTTAGTTTTTAAATCAATTTCAAAAATGAATGTTTTGCTAGACTAGAATTTATCAGAAAGGCATTCAAAAGTTCCAATGCTGAGCGAGGCAATCGATATTCAGCTCATCATTAATTTGACTGTCGTTTTTTAACAATGTAATACCCAAACGAATGTTGAGCTAGAAATCAACAATCAGCTTTATATTTTTAAATACTAATGTTGAGTCCAACATTCGCCTTTCGTTTATAAAAAAAATATTATTTAAAACGAATGTTGAGCTGGAAAATCAGGTAGACATTTCAAAAATACCATTGTCGAGCTAGACACCCGACTTTCAGTTCAACTGTCGAATTTCGTTTTTTTACAATATAATTCCCAAACAAATGTAAACGACAATCAGCTAAATATTCAAAATTAACAAAGTTGAGCCAAGCAATCAACATGCTGCTAACATTTTAGAGTCTGGCCCCAAAGTGCGTTAGACCGCACAGTTGGGTTTTACGTTGCATAACCTTAACATCATAATGATTTTGATCAGATGAACAGCAATTAACTTGCAAACATTTAACTGAGAACAAAAGTAAATAGACTGTTCACCCGTTAATTTAAATTTCAATCAAACTTTATTGTTTGATAAGTTGTGTACAGAACGTCAACATTTCAAACTTTTAAGTGTATAAGTGTGTGAAATATTGTTCGTTCCAGCAACGGACAACAGTCGTTTTTTGTGACAACATGACCTGAAATGACCGGAAATTAAACTGTCCTGAATGAAATATAGGGGAAACTAAGAATGACTTTTTTTTAGATTATAAGCATTCAAAATGTATAGAAATGTATTTCTTAAATACTTCTTTTTGAGAAAATTAATATATTTTTGTATATCCTTGGGTAGATGTTTTATTTTATTTACTTATTATCATTATACTAATTATGCTTGTTAACAGCATAAAATAGGTTATATTTTGAACTCAACTTTTCAGAATGATTGCAGTAAATAAAAGTAATATTTTAAGGACTTTTTACACTTACTGAACGAGACTTCTCAAATTGGACTATGCTGTTCAACCAATCTGTTTAAAAGCTTTTTTTTTCTTAAATTGAAAGCATATACGTTGATTTATGCAATATGTTTATGACCTCTAGGCCTATAGATCGTACTATTTAAATGAGCAAACTGCATTGTTTAAATCGTGGAAACTGTAAATTTTGTCAAATGATTGTTTCCATTTACCTAATATGAAATAACCATGGTGAAATATCCGTTGTATACAAACAGCAGGTATGCAGTAAATCAATGGCCAAGTTTGCTAAGACTTGGTCTCATCACTACAACATTATCAACACTGCTTCCATTGACGCAACTACCACTGCTGACATTGTTATAGTAATCACAGCTTATATTACCACCATAAACACATCATCAACAATCTACTCTCATTAATTTAAGAGAGATGTCCGCGATCACAAAATCTCAGGTGAGCTTAAAGTATTGGAAATAGACACCGTCATTCAGATTTTCAATACGATTACTTTTAATCTTCAGTATTCAACATAAAAGTAATTTTATAATATTATTTCTAATGTGACTATTTGTATACGCATCGTACAAAGTGCTTCAGCTTTATTTCAATTATATCTTTATAGCTTGATAAAACTATATCGTATGTACAAAACACATTAGTTTTCTTTTATCATGAAATTTAAATATCTCCAATTTAGGAATTTTAAAATAAATATATAAAATGCATAAAATACATAAAAAAACATATTTCTTATTTTATATATAAAAAAAGAACGAAAGTGGACGGAACACTTTCAGGAAGTGCTAAATAGGGAGATTTCAGAATCGCAATCACAAGATCAGAAGGAATTGAGAGAGGAGATACATATCCCTGTTGAGCAACCCTCCTCACAAGAAGTAAGAGCTGCATTGAAGGCGCTCAGTAATGAAAAAGCCCCTGGATAATTACAGTAACATATACGCAATCATTTAATTCGTGTATATCTTTGGACGATACTATTTCCTCATTTTTTTCAAAGCATGTTTGGGGTATGTAAAGGGGAAAATGTGTTTCTCCATTCTTATTTCAATATATTTAAATTACATTATTTTGATTACGGTGATTATTATTATTAAGATTATTATTATAATTATTATTATTATTATTATTATTATTATTATTATTTTTCAGTATTTTGATTCTTCTCCAATTTACTATAGTTCAAGTTCGTGTCATAGTTATAACTCTAAATTGTTTTAACGCCTTTTATAGACAATTTATTTCAAAGTATAACTAGTGTAGTATATATAAAGAGACATTTGATCAAAATACTGCGATTAATAATCTTAAGAATGTATGCTTATTCATTAGATCATTGTATAAAATATCAGTTTAAGTACGGTTACTCAGCTGTAAATACGAATAAATAATGACTGCAAGTGCGAACATAAGGTACACATAATAAATAGAATAAATATGATTATATATAAGGTTTAGATATAATTTGGAGTGACTTACCTTTGCCATTGCCTAAAAGAATATGCAGCTGCACGAAGATGAGAAACATATACCATTTTGTCATGTTTGGACGCTCTTTCTGTAATTTACATATCCTGAAGTAAAACATAGGAAGACGACATAACAGAATATGTTTTCATACTTTTCAAATGAATTCATTCACAGATTTTCAAAACAGTAAAAACGCTAAAACATTGCTTGTTAATATGAATATGGTTTCTTATTCCAAAACTATGAAATATACGCTCCTCAAGCTTTTACCTTTTAGCTTTTTTTTAATGCTTGCCACTTACCTTGTCAATTCTTTAACGTTTTATATAGAATTAACTACTAGTATTTCATTGCTTACTAGTATTTCATTGCTTATCATAATATATACAGTATATTTGAATTTTAGATTTATAGATAAGGCAAATCTCTTGCTTCCATTCTTTGTAGAACAAAATAATTTCTATTGACTGTTGTAAGAGACATGAACATGAGCTTAGTGAACCACATTTCTGTCTTGACCACCTAATGATAATCCAACCGAAGTAATTTGACAAACGCACAGGCTCAGACGGCATTTGTAAAATAATTTAACGTGAAGCCTCTAATTAAACGCTCGTGCCCACTGTGTGGCCTACTCAATGCATAGTTTAGGATTTTGCATAGTTCCAATGATATGGAAAAATGCAAATATTTATGCAGTTCATAAAAATGCAATGCGTCACTTCTAATAAGTACAGATCAGTTTTACATGCCACCAAATAAAACACTCGACTATCTCTCATTCTTAATAACCAAATTTTGATCAATCCCAATACAACCTGTGAAGCTTGCAATATATAAGGGAAATACCCCCAATAATTGCTTGAAGTCAGTTGGTAATTAGAAACTACTCAAAGTTAATATACGGAGCAGCCCAACATTGTCTTCATGAAATATTTCTTGAATAACGACATTACCAGGGGCCTAAATAATTATATGCAAGCAATTGTAAACATACATACTTGTACCAACTGCAGTGCTCTTAAAATCAACGTCCATATACTTCTTAAAGGGAAAAACAAGGTTAGAATAAAAACTTGATTTCAGAAAAATAATACTATAAATAATAAGTCTGCAAATTTTCTGCCGCCAAATAATAATATTAAACGAATGATAACAAAATTTAAATCGCTAAATCACCGATTTCTACAAATCAGTAAGCGCGGCCATGTTTGTGTATTGGCCGTATAAAAACAGGTGCGCGTGATGTCATTTCCCCACATCTTTAGATTCATGATAAATCTAGTTGAATCGTAAGGAAATATTAATATAATAAAGTATTGACCAGACAATTTAATTTTCACAGGAGGTGTAGAGTAGATTTTGTATGGTTCAAAATACGTAACATTATCAAAAAAAAAAATAATAATAAAAAATAAAGAAACGTACGTACGGCTAGCCAAATGTTCTAGCCGTACGTGAGTCACAAACGACTAGCCAGGACGCACTGTACGTATTGTCTAGCCGTACGGCACTTTTCAAAATTTTATGGAAGTCGAACGTTATAAAATTGTTGATTTTCATGCTTATCATTTGTTGTTTTATTTGTATGAATTATTTAATCATTTTTGTTAATTTTAAGCACATGGATCGAATAAATAATGATCGGAGTGGAATAATTAATAAAAAATAAATAAATAAAAAGAACATATTGAATGAAAAAAGACAAACGGTGAAATGCAAAAATAATTATATAATTTTCAAAACAGTAGATAAATATCGAACATAAAAGCACAGTCGATCAATTAATAAGCCTTAATTAAAACCTATCCAGGGACTGACAATAGAATTTTAGAATGCCTTTCACGGAACATGCAAACTTTCCTTGATGGACAAACTTCTATACAGTACCGTCGGTAATTGTCGCAATTATCAAGAGCCTAACAACAATCATTTGAAATTAATGTTTGTTGTTGTTTTTTTTCCATATAAAAAGGTGTCGAAAATTAAACTTAATGAAACTATTTCAATTGGTGTGAATGCAAGCAAAGGCTATTTTTTCTCGACATCTTGCGATGACAAAGATCGATATATATAGCGATCAAGGCGATTAATCTCTAAAAAAGTTAACATCCAAAGACAATTAATGCTGTTTCTTGGTTAAAATCCTCGCTTAAAGTCATAAAATAATATATGCATTTTCGACTTCCTTAAAATTTTAAAAAGTGCCGTATGGCTAGCCAATACAGCGTGTCCTTAATTGCTAGTCGTACGTGACTCACGTACGGCTAAAACTTTTGGCTAGCCGTACGGGCCCGTACGCTAGCCACTTCCATTATAAAAACCTTACTAAAACGTGTTCTTAATAGTACATAGAGGATATTGAATGAGTGTAAGTTCAATACTGAATTTATTGCACGAGTTGAATAAAATTATATTATGCGAGCCTCTGACGAGCATAATATTATTTTATTCAACGAGTGCAATAAATTCAGTAATGAACTTACACGAATTTAATATTCTATTTATCACATACCCAAAATAAAGACCGTTAAAAGTGAAGTAAAAGTCATTTTTCATTGACGCGTCTATAGTATAACGCTAACATTTAGCGCGTTTTTACACTATGTTTGTATAACGCTAATGACGTCACGTCAAAATATATGCACGGCCGTGCAATACCATATTTACGGAGTCGCAAAATCAGCACGGGTGTGTGATAAATATTATTAATTTTTTGAAGTTGGATTCTGACTTTCAAATTTAAAGGTGTGAACATATGTTATAATTGATGTACACATTTCAAAAATATAAGCAACTCTTTTGAAAAGTAAATTGTTAACATGTCTGTCAACGTACAGTTGAGTTCACACTAAAGGTTACACAAAGTGCACTAGAGGTGCACTACTAGTGCACTTCAAAGTGCACTAGTAGTGCACTACTAGTGCACTTCATAAGTGCACTTTGTAGTGCACCAGACCTATTATATGTAATAAGCAGTTACCTTTTATTTCAATGAATAGCAATTTGACTTTTACAAAAAGATAGATAAATATAGATATCTGTATAATAGTTTTTCATAATAAATTTGAAGTTGAGAATATTGGATTTTGTAAAATATGGCGTAAAATATTAGAACAATAATTTTTCAAAGTCATTAATTTTACTGATTTTGTACTTTAAAACTTAATTGTTAGAATAAGTATATAAATATAAATGATTATTACTTTAATGTTGATAAGTGCGTAAATAAACAAAATTTATTGATATTTAATTTGATTCTATTTTATTATAATCTGGTAATGAAATATTAAACATTGAAATGCTAATTAAACAAAATACAGTCATTTTTGTTTTGTTTTTTGTTGTTGTTTTTTTTTGGTGGGGGGGAGCAAATTATACCAATAAGTTATTTTTGATTTTTACTTATGGTTGCTTTAGTTAAAGGTAATGATTTCAAGCATTAATAGCCTTTAATACATTAAAGAATTAATATGTTTATAATTGGCCTAGATTTTGTCAATTTTATCTCATTTATAATCTCTCTTACCTTCTCAAACTGAGATTTACCTAAGATTAATATACATAATATATATTATTCTGAAAATAGTTTATTATAAAATGCAAAAATAATTCAGTTTTCTTTTTGTACTACTTGATATGAAATTTATTTGCACCAACATCCAGAGAATACAGAATTTACATTGCCTACTTATATTTATCATCTGCCTTTTGTTATTTACCCTGAGGGGCTCTATTATCAGCAGGGTACTATATTAAAACACCAATACACAGCATGACTTTTGACACTTTAATCTTCTGTAACTGTTTTCTGCCCATGTGTGATATTTTATTAAAAAAAAAAAAAAAAAAAAAAAAAAAAAAACAGATCTGCTTTAATGTGAAAAGGAAGTCGCAAAAGTTTTTATAATCATGTATTTAAATATTTTCTTTAAAATATATTATCTTCTATAAATGTGTTAAAACTGACACTTAGGCAAATTTGTCAAATCTATAATAGAAAAAATTAACATTTTCCAGTTCATAAACTAAAAGATGCTGCAGATTTATTATTTGTAGAATTGCAATAAATATGAGGTCTTTCTAGAATGGTTAACACTGATATTGATTTTAAACCAGTTTTTTATGACAAGATTAGAAAATTCCACTTCAAAGACAATAATGACAATAATATCTAACACGCGTTTATGCCATTTAGATTATTTTTCACATTTGATTATTATAACAAAAATTATAGTCATTTATCTATGTCTTAAATGTATTTTGGAAGAAAAAAACAGGAAATTTTAAATAACTATTGCATACATCTGCATTTTTGTTATTTACCCTGAGACCCTGTTGTCAGCAGGAGACGACCGCAAGAGACCAGTATAATGAAAACAGTCGCTCTCAGAAAAATACCAATACACAGCATGACTTGAGACTTTTTTCTTGTATAAAAGCATTCACTTTATACATTAAATTTTTAATATAGAAATCTTGAATAAAGTTATCAATTTAATTATTTCATGGAAAACTTTTGTTTATATCTTTAAAAAGACTATGCAAACATTTCATGGTTGAAAAACATACTATCACAGTGTATGGATTGTTTTAAAATCAATGAATTAATATTTTCTTTCAATCTTGAACATGAGGATTTTAAGTTATATATGATTATGCAGAATGGCAAGAAATTTGGATAAATATAGAAAATTCTGCTTTAGAGACAATAATATCTAATACGCATTTATGCCGTTATGATTTTTTTTGTACTATATTTGATTATACAAAAATTATGGTCATTTATCTATATGACTAACTAGCCTGAGTACCAAGGCATTCCAGGCTTATGTCTAACATGCATTTTGAGAAAACCAGGGAATTTCAATGCATACTTATAATTTGCAAAATCGACTGTTCTTTGTCATTTACCCTGAGGCCCTCTTATCAGCAGGAGAATGGTATAACGAAAACTGTTAGTTCCTCTCAGAAAATACCAATACACAGCATGACTTGTGATTTTCCTCTTCAATATAAGTATTCCTTTTATACATATTATTTTTAATATTGAAATCATGAATAAAGTTATCAAATTTATTTATTTTATGGATAATATTTTAATTATTTATATCTTTAAAACATATGCAAGCATTACATTTACACAGTTGAATACTAAATTTTCACAGTATATTGATTGTTTTAGCATCAATGTATTAATATTCTCTTTTAATATTGTACATGAGGAACTGTCCTAAGTTATATATTATAAAAAATAACACTTTAGCTTAAATATAAACTTTTCCTTGATTTATTTGAGCCTACAGTATGGAAAAAAAGTTTACGTTGTTACAAACTAAATTATTTGGGCCAGAATTATCACATTGATTTTCCCATTTGTACACTAGAAAAATTGAAATACATGGCCATTAAAAACACTTATTTAATTGTCCATTATAGAGCATATTTAAATTTAACTTTATATATTCTATAAATTTAATTTTAAGGGGTATTATTTTACACCTACAGTTAAATACTGGTTAAGAAAAATATGATTACAATCAATAAGAAAAATAATTTTAAGCTGTAATATGATATCACCTAAAATGTTAAAACTGCTGATTTTAAAATTTACTTATTTATATTCATGAATAGGCCATATATTCCCAAAGTTTTTTTTCTTACAGCAGCTTAACAATGGATGCCCCCTGTCACTTGATATGCAATTATCCAATAAACCATTTAGGTGTCACATTCCCTGGCCAGCCTGGTCATATGGTCTAGTGCACTAGAAGTGCACACGGTGTGCACTTCTAGTTCAGCTCTAGTGCACTAGAAGTGCACAAGGGTGGGAAGTTTAGTGTGAACTCAACTGTATGATATGCTGCGCATCGTAATTAATCGTAGCCTTATATTAACTAGAGCAGATGTGTGGTTACTTCAACCTGCCCTAAATACCCCAAACTTAGGAAATTCTATAAAACAAATCCTTATCGATCAGTATTATCAGGAATGGAACACACAACTCCAGTCATCTAATAAGGGTAGAATTTATGCAGTCTATAAAGAAACCCATAGTATTGAAAAATATCTAATACGTTTACCAAAGTATGAACGGGAAATAATGTTTAAATTTCGCACAAATAACACGCACTTTCCAGAAGAAACGGGACGCTGGGACGGGACGTCTCCAGAAAATAGGCGATGCGTACTTTGTTCAGAAAACGCTATTGGCAATAGCAAACACTATTTATTACAGTGCGAAAAATTCAAAGAACAAAGACAAAACATTTTACAAACTTTCTGCCTTGAAAATAATGATCTTAACTTTAAACGAATTGTCAACATACAGTCGGAAAATGATCTTAAGATACTCTGTAAATTCTTATCAATATTGCTTAAGCATGTGCGTTAGGTGAGTTCCGCAGACATTAAAAGTATAGCCATTGAAAACATAAATTCATATATTATTATTGTATTAATGTTGAAAAATGATTGTGTTAAATGTGTCATTTGATATTCATATCTTGAAATACGCTAGATAAGTCCCGCCGTGAGTACGTCGATCTTGCATAATCAATCTTGTTAAAGCATTTTAAATTTGAAAATTAAAGAATTTCGAAGAGGTCCCGTACCCCCGACGGCACTTATGCATTATAAAATTACTCATTACTGAATTACACATTACATTATATAAACTATTACTGGGTAAACAGTACCTTATTGCGTAAATCCTAATAAATCCGGTGAATATTTATTCCAATTGCTTGTGAAACATGCGAATTTATTTTTTTTATCTTTTTATATATTTTTTGAATTGACCAGGTTACACATGTGTTGTATGAACCAAAATACTGCGCGACAAGAACAATTTGCACGAGGCATTCATTCACACACACACAAAAAAAAAACAACCCCGTCGTAGTAAATAAAATTACTAGAGCGTGCAATAAGGCATTGTGTACTTCCCAGTATTTATGTTATATAAGGTGCTTATATATCCTCACTTGAACCCCCATTTCTTTCTTTAAAACATTAAAAATGTATATTATTTTTATATTTCTGTTTAAAAATAATTAAATGACTATTAATACTGTATTATCTTTTCAGGGCTTTACAACCGGTACATATATATATATATTGTAAAATATTACTTTGTAAACCCCTTATGTATTTGATTATACCTGGGTGAATAAAGATATTTGAATTGAATTGAATTGAACTGCAGGCAAATCATTTTTATTGGCTGCTCGAAAATCTAATTTGCATAATTTATTCACACAATTGCTGGTTCTTACTACTTATGTCTTATACTGCGCATTGTCCATTTTAATTGTCCCTAATTTGCACCAAATGCTCCTGTCACACTGTGTACTGACGATTTTTATTGCTCCTTGTATGCCTCTGTGCCGACAGACATTTTGATCATGCACAATGTTGCCCTGATTGGTTAATCACCCTTGTCAAATATTCTAATGACGAAATAGACATCTATTTTTTTCACGCTTCATCAGTGAACTGAATGACCTTAGGGGGAATTAGGTTCTACACCTGTCAAATTATACTGTAGTAAATTACAGCACGTCATAAAATAGCAACACGTTTTTTTCAGTTACCAATAATCATTTTAAATATTAAGTAGATATATGATTTTTTTTTGTTTTATTGGATTAAATTTACGGTAGTAGAAATGCTTATCTGTCGGGGAAAGGAATTTGGTAAGTAGATAACGTGGAAAAAAGCTTTAGGGAACTGGATAAACCCGAGAATATGCGAAATTATAGGGGAATGGGCAACCTGTTGCTGTTGATACCAGTTTTGACTGGGTGCCTAAATAACATAACGGACAGTTTTGTTTTCATACGATATTAGTCTGGCTGCCGATTTTCCTGCGCCTTTCTCATTTTTAGCGTCAATGGCGGAAAATCGCGTCCTCAGCATATTGGATTTAGTTGATATTTTACCTGGAAAAAAGATACATGACCGGCGATGTACCCTATTTGGACAGCTTGTCTAGCGAAAATTAAGAACAAAATAAAAGGATATATCGTCAATTTGAAGAAGTTTCTCATGGAACCCAAATTAAATTTATGGTTTATCTTTGAAAATTAAGCAGTCATTGCTTAAATCATGTGGTGGGATCATTAGCAAGCTTGCATGAATATCGGACAAATGAAAATTAATGTCGCGGCGTCTTCAATAATTATTTAAAGCAATTCAGTTCCATATGATGTTTTCATAAATAATATATAATGTATGCAATAAAATTAATAAGTTCTTCATCAAGATATATTTCAGTTGTACCAGCGTGTACACCTATACCGGAAGTGGGTATAACACGTTACAATCTCGGTCTCGTCTGCCTCGCGAGAATGACAGAACGCCAAAATGGCGGCGCCCATGAACTTATTTCTCAAGTAAAAAATAGTGTCTTAAAATACGAATTTCTCTCTTATAGGGTTGATGTCAATAGGAAAACTGTCATGGTTCCTCTTTTTAAATGATGAATATTGATATTAGACAGACTTCAATCCATCCATTCCTATTCCTTTAACGGTTACCCAAATTTTTCATATCAGATAAATGTTAGTATATTTACATATGTCAAAAGATATGTAGAACAAATAAAGGAAAAGGTAGACGTATTGAAATTATGAAATATATATTTGTGATATTTAATGAACGGTTTAATGAATTACCTCTTAATGGTCATTTTCGAGTAATAAGTTCATCTTTAAGTTAATGGTCAGTTAACAAGTAAACTAGGCTTGTTCACACTTCATCCTACTAGCTTATGAATGGGGAAATTTCAGTGAAAGTTCATAGCATTTGTTTGTCGCAATTTTGTGCATATTATCATGATTTTCTACTTGATTTTTTGGGCACAATTATGAACCCAAGATGGCCAATTTTCGACTGAAGTAAGCTTGTACGCGCTTCATCTCTAAAGCCGCTGGGGGGACTTAGTGAAGCTTCACAAAATTGTTTGTCACCAAGCCTAGTTGTGCATAGTATCTTGAATTTTCAACTTTATACACCCTTTATCTCCAAAACCACTTCAGAAATTTCAGTGAACATTTATTATATTGTTTGCACGGTGACATGATTGTGCCATGATTTTTTGCGTCAATCGTTTTTTCCGCACAGGTTTGTGCCCTTGATGATGTTTTTTTTAAAGATTGTTTCTCCTACATTTTTAATGAAATTTCAATAAAACTATAGGAATGGCATTTACCATAGCCGGTCGCGTGTATATTGCAGGTATTTTGGCATAATTTGCAGATTTTATGTCAAAGTTTTTCTTCGGGTTTTAAGTCACTTCTCATTGACAGTTCTTATTTTATCTACTTTTCATAGTATATACTTGTTTATTGTGTTTCCTGATGTAATTTTTAACTTAAAAATGACTTTCCTTCGCAACATATATTTTATATATACATATTATTGTACCATATATTCTTGATAGATTTGTCTTCCGTATCATCTTTTTTCATTTTGTATACTGTTGATTGTTGTATGCATACCTTTGTTATTTCAAAATAATTTAAACAACTTTTTTTCCTCATAAGTGCAACACGACGGCCATGATAACACTTAATCTAGTCACCGAGCTGAGTATTTTGTACACATGGACAAAACATAATTATTAATACATTGGTATACACTTGCAAATAGCCCAATCAGAAAAGGTAAACAAATGAGCAGGCTGTTATGTATGTTTATGCAAGCAGCAATAGTGGTTATCAGACATTATTCTATATTTCTTGAGCAGATTGTAGCAAGATTTGCAATTTAGTAAAGAGACGTCAATTTCACAACCTATATTTTGTTTTTGTTTTAAAGAAACTAGGGGAAATCTGTTTTTCACAAATTGTGTGCTTCCTCTACATTACAGTTCACAATTTGAAGGACAATGACGTTAACACCTCACAATTGTGTTTGTATTACAAAAATATAAAATATATTAAGACCAGGGTCCTTCACATTTGAAGGGAAAAGCTATGCCATCCTTTATAGAAATAAGGTTTTTGCAAGTATTTCCACTCATTTTGTATTCTTACATTAACATTACAAAAAAATGTTTACTTAAGAATACTAGGCATTTTTTACAATTGGTTCTGAAAATAAACATTTTTATTTTAGAAAAAGTTAGATATCTTCACACAGAAATACACTAATAGTGATTTTAATTGCGATCTGATATTATAAAGCAATACCGTTTTGAGAAAGCGTGAAAATATTTACAGTTTTAAAACCATCATGAGAGACAATGTATAATATTTTAATCAATTTATGATTTCTTCCTATACATATAATTTTTATGAATATGATGTCTTGTAAATAATGGAAAAATTATACATAACAAAAATATCGCTATAGATGATGAATGCTCCCCGAACCTGCACATTTATGTTCAAAACATCAGTCGATCAATAGGTAGCCTTAACCTTGAAATAAGTGATCACTTCTCCTTCACTGATAGTTATCTTTCCACCCAAGATAATGACCTACTGAATTGAAATACACTATTATTAAATAAAGGCTGTATTAGTAAAATTATAAAATTATATTTTAACACCGTTAACATCGACTTTGTGTCAGACAGACACAAAAATTAGGACAACAAAAAGTATCTGCATACTAAATATGAATTAAAATTTGTAAAGTAACTACAACTCTGTATCAGCAAAAGTGAAAAATATTTTAAGCATCAGTGACCTTGACCATAACCTCGGTGACCAAAGTTCCGATGTATCAAATATAGAAGACATCTGTCAATGAATAAAAAACATATACCATAACTGAAAATGTAACAAGCATTACCGTATAAGTACTTTTTTCTGCGGAAACTTTATTTCTGCTATTTCTGCGGTTTATTACGACACCGCAGATTTAAAAAACCGCAGAAAATTAAGCCTTTTGCTATGTATGTATGTCGGAATATGTCAACTACCTGTATTGTATAATTACATTACCATGTACCGTTATCAGCTTCTGTAGATGGGAATTTTTCTTTATGTATCCGTCATGAATAAAATATTAGAAAAAAAGGTACTTTACTTGTTCTTTTTGTTAAAAAAAATATCATGTTATTATGAATTTCGCTCACCCTAAGCTTGATTTATTTTAAAATAAAACTATTATAGTTTGACGGGTGCAATAAACATACCCTTTTGTATTTGTACACTATATTGTGTCTACGTGCGATATTACCGTTGTTTATTTTTCACACTTCATATTTATACACATGCATTACAATTAATTGTTGTCATTTCACGTTGTTGATTTTTTTTTAATTAACGTTTATATACCGATACAGGGTGATTACGATGAACACACATTATAAGTCGTCTGCATGTTTACCGGAAGTAATGTACATGTTATATCAACACATCTTGAAATGTTGTCTGTTTGTATCGGTTATTTTTTTAAAAAATATCTGAATTAAAACGCAGAAATAAAAAACACCAATGCGAGAATGATGACACCGCAGAAATAAGATACGCAGAAATTTAAAAACCCTTATTTTAACCAAAATCGCAGAATATTAAGCCCGCAGAAATAAGTACTTATACTTAAGTGTAATTTAGGAAGATAATAAAAAAGTAAGGTAGCAATATGGACTTTAGAGAGCACACATCCTTTATCCGGTGCCTATCACTGTGTGATGTGTTAATGAAATTTGTTCAATACATTTCATGTTATTCCTCTAAAATATTATTAAGCATCATAAAGGTAAATAAACTAAGGTACATGGAGTTTTTAAACACTGCATTTTCTCTAATTAGATGCTACAACGGGGTTAAGTTTCAATACTACATTATTGACAGTTTAGAACTTATACGTCTAATTATAATATAAAAAGCATAAAGGGGATAATTCAAAAGGTAAGCAATGTAGAATTTTGGCCTTTGAACAGTCCATTTTCCATTGCTAATCTCTATTAAAGTCTGAAGTTTTAATCAAATTCCTTCAATTTCTTTCAAGCCACCCCCCTTATTGTTAAGTATTATAAATGAGCCGTGTCATGACAAAACCAACATAATGGGTTTGCGACCAGCATGGATCCAGACCAGCCTGCGCTTCCGCGCAGTCTGATCAGGATCCATGCTGTTCGCTATCAGTTGCTCTACTTGTGATAGAGTTGGTAAGCGAACAGCATGGATCCTGATCAGACTGCGCGGAAGCGCAGGCTGGTCTGGATTCATGCTGGTCGCAAACCCATTAATTAAAAATGTAATGTAGATAAATTATATGTTTTAACGCTACTTTTCCGCTTACTAGCTACCAGCTTGAGTGGGAAATCATTGATAGTTTAGAAGTTCGTCGTAGGATAAAGGTAGAAAAAATAGGCATTTCTCAAGATTCTTTGACACTGACTTCTTTTCAATGGTTGCTCTACGGAGCCCGTAAGATGACATTTTCGACACTTTTCCCCGGCATTTAATTCATAATAACGAAATATTAATTCGTAATAACGAAATATTTATTCGTTTTCACGAAATTATGATTCGTTTTAACGAAATATTAGTTCGTAATTACGAAATATTAATTCGTTTTTACAAAAAATTATTAATTCGTAATTACGAAATATTAATTCGTTTTTACGAAATAATAATTCGTTTTTACGAAATATTAATTCGTAATTTCAAAATATTAATTCGTTTTTACGAAATATTAACTCGTTTTTATGAAATAATAATTCGTTTTTACGAAATATTAATTCGTAATTACGAAATATTAATTCGTATTTACGAAAAATAAAATTAAGGTCATTGTGAGCTTGACAAAAAGGCCTACTAATCTCACAGAAGCCTGGATCGACCTTGTGATTATAACCGAATGGTTTTCAAGTTAATATTTTCAAGTGAACAGGGTTTTTGAGTGAGAAGTCATTCTCTATCCAAAATATTCTCTTTTAACCCATTGTCAAATAAATGTTCCAATCAGCAATGTGCTCTGATATTTATCACTGTTTTTAAGTTATGCCCTGGACACGCATTATTAAGAATTATAAAGGGGAATTATTAAGAAAAACTTTATAAATGTATAACTCTTTAATACTACACTTTCTATACCCAGTCCCTGCAACTGTTAGAAGTTTCAATGATTTAGAAGTTGCTTTTCCAGAAAAGTATTTCTAAATAATTATTAGAAAGGAAAACAATTCAAAAACTAAGTAATGTAGAGTTATGATTCTTTGGCACTGAACTTTCTGTTACAAGTCTCTACAACTGTGTGATGGTGTTTCAAGGAAACATCAATAGTTTTACTCTAGAAAAGCATTTCATTTTTATCATTTAATAGTGTCTTAAAAACTATAATTAAAACGTTAGCTATACAGAATTATAATTCGTTGACAATGCATTTATTTTGTGTGATTTTGTCACTATAGACAAAGAAGAAAAAAAGCGGTGTTAAACTGCCAATAAACACTGGTTAGGGACTACTTGTATATGCATGTATATAAAGTTAGTTCCCTATTTCTTATTCCTTATTCTTTTTTTCGAATTAGGAATAAAGAATCGGTTCCTTATTTCTTTTTCGAACAAGGAATATGGAACTTTTTCCTGACTCCTTATTGAAATCTAAATAAGGAACAGCAGAACTAGTATTTATATAGAATAAAATTATGGCTGATCAGAAAACTAGAACGGTTCTTTCCTTCACAAATCTGTTGAAAATTGCACAAATCAATGATCAAAATCATGGAATAAAGCATCCGCATTGACATATTTTTAAACAATATTCAAGTCGAACAAGGAAATAGGAACCCGTTCCTTATACCTCATTAAAATAATGGTATAATATGGTAAGTCGAATAAGGAATACCAGTTCCTTATTCCTTATTCAACTCCGAATAAGGAACAGAAGAAAGGAACGTAAAGAAAGACACCAGTTTCAGTTATTTTTGATAACTCTGCATAAGAATTGCAAGGACCAGTCATTAAAATCATTAAATAGAGCATCTGCAAAAAGTATTTGGAAAAAATGTTAAAGTCGAATAAGGAATAGGGAACCAGTTCCTTATTCCTTATTGAACTCCGAATAAGGAACAAAAGAAAACACGTAAAGAAAGACATCAGTTGCAGTTATTTTAGATAAACATGCATCAGAATTGAAAGGAATAACAATAAAAAAATTGCATAATGCATCCGCATTAAAATATTTTGAAATAAAAATGTTCATGTTCATTCGCCTCCGAATAAGGAACAGAAGAAAATACGTAAAGAAAGACACTTGTTTATTTTTGATAAATCTGCATTAGAATTGCATCGTTAAATCATTATTATCATTTCATAACGCATCTGCATAAAACTGTTTTGAAAAAAATGGCAAAGTCGAATAAGGAATAAGGAATCAGTTCTATATTCCTTATTCGACTCCGAAAAAGGAACAGAAGAAAATACGTAAAGAAAGACACCAGTGGCAGTTATTTTTGATAAATCTGCATTAGAATTACATCGTTAATTTATAATCATTTCATAAAGCATCTGCATAAAACTATTTTTAAAAATGGCAAAGTCGAATTAGGAATAGGGAACCAGTTCCATATTTCTTATTCGACTTTGAATAAGGAACAGAAGAAAATACGTAAATAAAGACACCAGTTGTAGTTAATTTTAATAAATATGCATATGAATTGCAATGATCGAACATTAAAATCATTAAATAAAACATCTACATAAAGTATTTTGAAAAAAATGTTAAAGTCGAATAAGGAATAGGGAATCAGTTCCTTTTTCCTTATTCAACTTCAATAAGGAACAAAAGAAAATTAGTAAAGAAAAACATCAGTTGAAGTTGTTTTTGATAAACCTGCATTAGAATTGCAAGGATCAATCATTAAAATCATTGCATAAATCATCTCTATAATAATAGTTTGAAAAAAATGTTCAATAACAGAAATAAAAACGTAAATTGCCGGGATCAATCATTAAAATCATTAAATAAAGCATCTGAATAAATTATTTTGAAACAAAAATGTTTAAGTCGAATAAAGAATAGTGTCTTTTTTTACGTATTTTCTTTTGGTACTTATTCGGAGTTGAATTAGGAATTGGTTCCCTATTCCTTATTCGACTTTAACATTTTTTAAAATATTTTATGGAGATGATTTATTTAATGATTTTTATTATTGACCCTTGCAATTCTAATTCAGATTTATCAATAAAACTGCAACTGGTGCCTTCCTTTACGTACTTTCGTTTGTTCCTTATTCGGAGTCGAATAAGGAAAAGGAATTACTACCTTATTCAGTATTCGACTTTAATTTTTTTTTTTCAAAATAATTTATGCAGATGCTTTATTTTGTTATTTTAATGATTGATCCTTGCAATTCTTTTGCAGATATATCAGAAATAACTGCAACTGCTGTCTCTATTAGCGTATCTTCTTCTGTTCCTTATTCGGAGTTATTCCTAATTCAACTTAAACATATTTTCAAAATATTTTGATGCAGATGCTTTATGCAATGATTTTTATGAGGTATAAGGAACGGTTTATTATTCCTTGTTCGACTTGAATATTGTTAAAAAATATGTCAATGCGAATGCTTTAATCAATGATTTTGATAACTGATTTGTGCAATTTTCAACAGATTTATGACAGAAAGAACCGTTCTAGTTTTCTGATCAACAATAATTTTATTTTAAATAAATACTTAATCTGCTGTTCCTTATTAAGATTTGAATGAGGAATCAGGAACTAGTTCCCTATTCCTTATTCGAAAAAGGAATAAGGAACTGATTCTTTATTTCTTATTCGAAAAAGGAATAAGAAATATGAGGCTGTTACGTTTTCTCCCTCGATTATATAAATTATCAACTTCTACCGAGACGCTAAGATTTAAACCTCTTCTAAAGCTTACTTCTATTTCAACTGTGGCAGCCTTCTTATTTATCAATCAGGAACAGTTTGGGCAATTTCTATTAGACCAAATAATTATTATTCTTGCTCTGTTTATTTAAATCATTCAAGCTGATGAAAAACACCGGAACAAAAATGAATAATTTTGGAAGGAACTATCTGTCAAGAATTCCTGTTTAGTTTTATCACTATTGGTGCAAAGGTTAAGAAGGAGATACTTTTAAGTTCAAATGTTAACGACAGACGACGGACAACACGTAGTTCTCAGGTTAACTAAAAACGGTATGTTTCTACAGTTTTCATTAAAGTGCTGGAAACAGGCGCACTAGAAATATTTACAACAGCCGTTTAACGTCTACTTAACTTGAATATGATAACTGCGATTACTTCTTAAAATAATACAGAAACAATAGAGTATTATGCCATTAAGAACAAAACGAGATATTTAATGTAGATTTACGAATTCTCGGATTCATAAAGTTAAAACAACGCCAAACAAGTTTGGCAAAGCTTTTTCAGTGAATGTGTGATTTAATATGATCTGTTAACAGATCAAGTCAAATATTTCACTTGTTGACATAAACAAACTGATATATCTACCAATAAGTCCCTTCAAATCGTTTCATAACCATTAATTTCTAAATAGTATATTTGAACAGTAGTATAATTGTGAATATTTATGAAAAATCATACATGCACCATTTTCTGTCCGTATCAAGTGAACAGTTCTTATGTCAGAATTTTTTTTATATGATTTTACCTATTTATTTTTGCTGGTAAAATTCATGCAATTTGACCATTTTTCTTCCCGTATTGGCTGTTTGTATCGAATCTTTTTGTTTAGTTATTAGAATTCTAATTACTTTATAAAGGATTTGACTGCTTCCAATTTAGAAGGTATAATCACAGATGTCTTAATCAGGGCTCTAGCAGATATGTTGTTAAAATATACATTGTAACAGCACGAAAAATCGAATTTTTGAAATCCTGCACAATCACGAAAGTTTTATTCATTAAACTGTCGACGTTTAAAAACGAATATTATTATCTAACTCAAACAATCAATTGATTTTTCAGTTTACAAAAATTATTTATCCCCTTCCAGTAAATAAGGCCAAATATCAGGAAATCTTATCATTGGAATGGTTGATATGCAAAAGAAATCTTGCTGGAAATATCGGTACGATTTCGGGTTTCCCTTGCCAGTACAGATGACAGATGAAGAGAACAGATAATTATTAGACTCCTGTGATCTCAACCGACTTGGAAAAGCACAATTTAGTCCGAATTTCCTTATCGAAGAACAAAACACTTGAAGATGCATTTATCTTCTTTTAAAGAAATTGGGTTTCTTTAAGATGTTGTTAGTAAGATTCAAAACATTCATATCTGGTTTGAGTAAATCTATTTCATAAACCCGAGTACTGTAACTATTTATTGTATCTTAAACAAACTATGTGCCGACTTTCAAATGTATATGCAATAATTATAAAACATTGGAACTTTAAATATCCAACATAAATCACAAGTAAACATAGAGACGTGCAAAGCTTGGTGAAAAGGATAAACGATATTTTTCAACTTCTTCATAAATCAAAAAATCATTAAGAGGCTTTATAAAAATGGCTGTTCGCCAATTTTATTATAGCTAATCAAGCTGGGTTTTCTTTTAAATATATATTTTGCTTTGTGCAAGATTCTGTTATATAACCTTACAATTAAAAAACCATAGCAATAACAATTACATCATGCACAGACAATTTGATGTACAAAACAAAATTGACCATTGCTTCGTAATTTTTGATGGAAAAATAAAAAAACAGAATAAGGCAAGGTATAACAGAGCACCGTTCCAAAGGCGATAACTGTAAGCAGGATATACCCAGGATGTGGTATAAAACCGTACACGTCACGTTCTAAAAAGTACATTCATTGTCTTGGACGAATACTCATTTATTGTCACATCTGTGTCTGTTATATATCGAAACAAAGAATCTTTGTTCATAAATTATTTTGATATGTAATAAAACAGAGTTCTGAATAGTTTAACGATTTGGTTTTCCTTGCGTACTTATTTTCTTTAAATAGGAAGCGCATGTCCGATGTATCGTGCAGTTGCCATGCGGATTTAGTTTTTCATCTAATTTCAAATTTTCTCTATCAATAAATAAATTTGAATACACACCTTTTAGCAAAAAAATCCAATTTTTTAAACACTTCTTAATAAAATGTCGACCCCAGGAAGTAAATATTTCACGTATCATTTATTGTATCAAGCCGGGGTTTGCTTAGTTTTTAAACATTTGACACTGTAAACCGTTATCTTCTAAACAAATACAGATAAATTGTACGTTTGATCATAACTGTTTCGCTGTTTTATCTAAAGCTGCATATAAATTTTGTCATTTTTATCAAATCGTAAGATTAATTTGGATTCATTCTGAAGTACTTCCTTTTAAAATTAAGTAAAGTTATCTGTAACGGGTGAAAGGTCATCACATTTTTGCTGTGTGTTTTTTTAATATTAGCATGCCGGGTTTTCGGTGCTTTTATAAATATTTATTTCAGCAACTTTCCGTCAAAATCGAATTTAGTGTGACAAAAATAAAGTTAAAAATCACAGTGACAATAAGACATGAGCTTCCCTTTCAATGTTCACATTGTAGGTGCAATCCAAATGTTTTTTTCCGTTTTTTTATGTTGTTTTTTGTTGTTAATTTTCTTTTAAAAATTGTCTTAATGAGAAAAAGGTATTTTTTTTTCACTATTGTTCGTATCAAACTTTGCGTATTAGATAAACTATATAAGTTCAGTGTAAGATCGGAATATATTTCACCGAGTGAGCACCAAAAGGGATATTTCACGAGTGACGCGGCCACGAGTTAAATATGAACTTTTGGTGTTCACAAGATGAAATATATTTCGATCTTTCACTAAACTAAACAAATTTTCTTTTTAATATATGCAAAGAAACGTTTTAAAAAGACATTAAACCTAATACTGAATGACTAGCGCGACAAATAATAATACAACGTGACGTCATTCACGACATCATGTCATTTAAGTTGGTTCCCAGTACTGTGCACTTAAACAACGTAAGGGGCTAAAATTCAAAACAGTTTTTTCACAGTTTGAAACAGTGAAATTATCAGTTTTATATCACTGGTATATTTTTATAAACCACCGAAAAGCATGTAATAAAAGTTTTGAATTAGCGATATCAACATGAATCTTTGTTGGTAGATAGATCTCATTGAGTTAAAGTTCATTACAAAAAAACATAACTCTGTTTTGCCCAATTTTTTAATTATCTCCCCTTTTAAAAGAAATATTGTCCGGAAAATAACTCTAAAACTACAAGAGATATCAACATGAATCTTTGTCGGTAGATTGATCTAAATGGGTAGATGTGCAGTGCTTAAGAACTTGAACTCCACCTTGCCAAATTTTGTAGTTATTGCCCTTTGTTCATTTTTACATTTTGAACATAACTCGGAAACCATAGTAGGTATCAACAAGAAACTTTGTAGGTTGATAGATCGCATTGATTAGAAGTGCAGTGCAAAGAACAGTAAAATAGAGAAGATAAGAACTCTGCTTTGCTTTATATTGGAATTATTGCACTATGAACTTTTTCAAGGGACATAACACAAGAAACTACAAGAGGTGTACTTTCCTGTGTACAAAACCTATTCGGGGAGCATCACCCGGCTCAAACCGGGCTCTTGTTAAAATATGGCGGAGAATTGCAAAGTGTTGTGATTGGTCATCGATTTATCAATAATAGAAATAGGTTAATCGACATAAATGAAGAAAAGGACGGACTATCATAAAGACGACAGTAAGACGAATCTTTATCATTCCAATTACAATAACGACTACTTAAATGACTGACTACTTCATTAAGGTGTTCAAATACTACTTTAAGTTGATTAAAGCAGCATGATATAAAAATACTGATCACATTGAATGTTTACAGCTCAGGTTATATTAAGGCATACCTGAAATAAAACAAATATAATGTAGTACTTTGTACCCTATGACACTTGCATAACTGAGCTTGTTCATGGACGGTACTGGAAAGTGCAAGTTACCATCTACGCCCATGTGTACTTTATTCTATTACATCGGACAAATACTGTGATGATCTGAAGTATTCTACCAGTCATAAACTTACAATAAGCTGTGTTTCAATAAGAAATCAAAATACAAACCCATTGCTACGGTTATGATATGTAAACGCTCATCCTATTGTATCCAAAATATTTTTCACAAGTTCACATGGGTTTTGACCTGGTACATTTACGGAATAACGATAGTATCCTTCATCTGTCTACCACATCTGGCATGGTTCACGGATTAAAATTGTTAAATAATCCTTGGTTGCATGCTTTAATCGTCTGCTTGTTCCTTTTTGACACACAATTGATCCCATGCAATAACTTCCGAAGAAAACAGATATTACATTTTACCATTCAACCAATGATATTTAAAGCTTCTATCCTTCACATTATAGTTTGGGCGTGTTTGAAACAAAATATTATCAAAAGAAAAAATTCAACCACAGGCTTATACATTTATATTGAGCTAGATTATTAAACTTGTCCGAAGAAAGAAATTTAATTTAAGTTTTTGCAATGTTTATGATGCTGTTAATTTAAACCGTTGCAACGTTTTATTTTGTCAATATTGACTTAAATTATACACACACCGGTTAACTGGCTGCAAGTAGATCCATTGGTTGCGGGTAGAACATTGGTGGTATTTGTAAGTTTTTGCACATTTACAAATAGTATTGATCATTCCTGTGAAGTTTTGATGAAATTGCACAAGTAGTTTCTGAGGAGTAGGTCAAACAAGCTTCTGTGTAGCTGGCAGCACAAAAACGCACCTTTTTATAGATGGGCAGTAACTCGACCAAAAATCATTCAAGCGGAAAACCTGTGTAGTATGCATTAGTACTTGGCTACCAATTAACCTTATGAAGTTTCATTGACATTGCTTTAGTGGTATAAGGAAAGTAGTACGGACACATTTTATTATTTTTACATCATTTTTATTAAAGGGTAATAATTCGGCGAAAATCATTCAACCGGAAAATCCGGGTAATATGCGCAACAACTTGGGCTACCAATCAAGTCCACAGTATATAAACGATTTGTAGCCAAACCGGATCTTGAGAGAAGACCTCAACATCGTTCCTAACAAAGAGACGGGATGACCCATAAAACTTTTAAAGACGGCTTGCACTTAATAAGTGAAGTTATGTTAACATTTAAATCATTTTAAGAAATAGTTTATTTTTGCTCCATAACCTGCTTCGTTCAATATATGCGCATTAAACGCTGTGCTCTTAACTTCATGTTTTGTTTTTGTCAACACATGCCGTTTACACAAGCAAGTTTATGCCTAAAATTGTTTAACTTCACTATAACTCATATCTGAATCTTAACTTTATTGTCTTTACCGCATGTTACTGAACAGACACTCGTATAAATATATTTGAATATTGATAAAACAAACTTTCTGATGACTATACCCGTCTTGCTAAAACAATTTTAATGATTTGTACCCTACTTGTGTTTCACTGAACCATAACTTGCGAGTCACTGTTGACAATTTTATTGTTTTTGTCCTTTGTTCCAAATTTCATCGCAAAGAATATGAAGCTATTGTGCTTCAAGAGCTTGACACATCTGTTAGATCTATATAAGTAACTAATGCTGCACATGAATGGAGCTTAATCATGTTTTCACTGTCTATTGAAATACCAGCATGAAGTAGCTTGTGATACGAATCAGAAAGATAACAACCCCTCATTTTCATTTACCATTTATTTTTCTTCGGAAAGATATAAAGCTAAGCTATATCATAAGTACTATAAACGTTTCTACTATTTATTATATAACGTCACGACGTCGTATCAATCTTCCTCGAAAGATTATAACAGGATTTTTGCCAGATTACTTATTTCAACATGTTGGAAAGCTTTACACCTACCGTTGATTTCATAATGATTTTCAAAAACACCGGTTTTATATTCTCAGAAATGCATTGACTATGTCTTCCTGGCAGGAAAACTAGGATCGGATCACTCTTGATAAATCAGTTAATGGAGTTTCCTGTATATTGTTGTTAAATGTCTAAAAGGTAGTTTTCACTCTCCATTTACTTTTAAATAATTTAAAGTCGTGCCACTGTATACATAAGGTAATTACTTAGTTTTCTTTTCACACAACTTAAAAAGTTTATCATTGGCTATATTTATCTTAACACAAAAGTCCAGTTCATTTCTATTAATTGCTAAATATATGTACATGTATTTCAGATAGATTTGGATGAATCATTTGCAGTTGGGGGTCTTGACAGTAGCTCAGTGTAACAAACACTCACTGCACGCCCATGAAAACACAACATGAATGTTTGATCTGTGGAATAAGTGTTGACACATAGTTTAATCATCATTTAAATCTTTGAACACACTCACATGTCAGGGTGCAGATAAATTTTGTAAACTCAAAAGTAGGGTTCAACGTTCACAATCACAAGCAAGTAACGTTCAGTTTACGGAATCGATCAACATAGTAAAACCCTTAATTTGTATTGTTCAAAATACAGCAATATATTTTAAGATGACTAAATTATCGTTTGTTATTGATAACTTTATTAGTTCGATATCATTACCAAATGTTTAACTAAATCAATCTTGAAATATGACGGATTTTTGTTCGTGTTCAGTGTTGATCACCTGGAAGTTGTTCGTGAGTTTCGATTATTTTATAGCCTTAAAGCTAGCATTTATATTTTGCATAACTTAAATGGTTTAAAACAGTTTCTCTTCTACGATATAAATATAGATTTACTAACCAAACATCAAAAAGTATCAATATAAATACCAATATATTAAACAATTTAAGCGGCAGAAAATGGCTGACACTAACATCTTCTTACAAGATCCGGTTGGGGTTCAAATCGTTTATATAATGTGAAGCATGCAATGCTTCATTGGAATTGCATTAGTTGTATCAGAGAAGTAGTCTAGACAAACTTAAAAAATAAAAATACTAATCATTCTTTAAAGTTTGGATGAAATGGCACCAGTAGTTTCTGAGAAGTAGTCGGGACAAAATTATGTGTAGCTTGCAACACACAAAACACTTTTTATATTCAAGGGCCAAAACTCGGCTAAAATTATTCAAAACTTTTAAATGTGCGCAAGTACTTGAGCAACATATCAATCCTGTAAAGTTTTATTAAAAATTGCTTTAGTGGTATAAGACGAGTAGCCCGGATAAACTTTAAAAATAAAATTCATTAAAGGGCCATAACCTGGACAAATATCATTGAACCGGAAAAAGCCGATGATTTGCACAACTTAACTTGGTACTTATCATTCCTGAAAACTTTAAATGAAATTGCACTAGCAGGTTTTGAGAAGTAGTACGGACAATTCTGTGACGGACAGACGGACGGATTGACAAACAGACAAACGACAGAGAATGATTCCTATATGTTTCAACTACTCTGTAGATGCGACACAAAATAACGAGAAGCAAAACGGGTGAAAGTATAACAAGATTTTTATTAAATTGTGGAATCGAACGTGTCACAACTGTGATTCAACGCCCACTGAGTTAACCGTGGTTCACGCTTAATTCTATTGATGAAGCGTATAATTATTAAGCATATATTCTGTCAAAGTAATAGAAAGAAGCTGATTTGTACGATGGGGCATAGCTCCTAATTATAAATCAGATTGCCTCGTGTTTTGATGTTGTCTGATATGTTTGTTTTTGTTATTGTATTGTTTGATATGAATTAAAGTATTTCTATTAATGAATCCACCCCGAAACAGTTACATAGATAACTTCATCGTTACCATTAATATTATAAATGCCATTTATAAATATTTACTGCAGATTTTCCTAGTTTTGCTAGAGTTTTTATGTGAAACAGAGAAAACATTGATTCTCTTAAGAACGCCCAAATAGCCGTATTTCAACAATTTTAACTTAGCTTTACCAGTAAAATTTTACATTAACTCGTGTAAGGTATACTTAAAGGCGAATGCAATTCTTAATTAATTGACTACACATCATGTGAAAGCAGATGCTTTGACGCATAGCAAAAGTAACACAATCAGGAACTAAATTAGCAAATATACTTCATATTGTATTACATGTTGACTCATCCTGCAATATAAACATTGACATGATCGAATGATGAGGGGGATTTCGAAAAAGACACCTTATAATTTGGTGAGAGAGATTAAATTGTTTATATTTTATTGTCTGTATATTAAGTCATTAAACGATTGCATGGAATTCGTACGGCTCAGGAAATAACTATGAGTCATTTTGTCCGTTTCGTTGTTAATTGCTGATTGCGCCAATGTACATTTTTTATCTCGTTCATCCTAAGTATTCTTTCATATCAGACTGGCGTTTCCATTAGTTTTACCAATACCAGAAATAACATCTGGCATGGAAGATGCCAGATGAGTCGCGTGCTGTTCAATGGCACACTTAGGATGTATGAATGAAGTTGTAATTTCATACGCTGTTGTAAGACAATTTTTATAGTAGTTTCCTTTGAAAATTTAGATACATAATTTTAAAAGAAAAATGCATTTGGTAGAATATGCAAGAAAAATATCTGACATATGTTTGCGGTTCGGATAGGAATATGATGCCAGAAGCATTTTAAGCGAAACGGATGGGTGTGATCGACCTCGTTTTCGAGTATACTGACATTGTTTAGGGTCGTAGGAATGCAGAGGGACGAACAGACGTACTAGTAATCCAAACAAATTTTGTATTTGCTTTTAATTCTGTAGCAGGAGGTAAAACAACTCTGATTAGAGATTAACGAAAATGGCGGAAGATATATTCGAAAAAAAACACAGAATACTTTGATGATAGCTTGAACACCACCAATTCATTCATATCTAATTAACATTTGTAATTAAACATAAGGATATTCCTATTATTAAGTAAAACTAACTACATTCTGTAAGCACATTTATTTATCAATGTATTGTATTTGAGTTTTGTTTGTAAAATTGTCGTGAATTTCCTTTTAATTTCATTTAATAATCCAAATAATCCAAGACATTGGGAAAAAAATTCCCTTTGAATATTAATTTCTTTCAATCTATTTTTACTTAACCGCTTAAAGAACAGAAAAACTTTTTATTAGGATTATACATAAGTGTATCATCTTAATGGGTAAACATGAGCAAAAAGCATGTCACCTACGTAGAAAAATTTGAAAAATCTATTCATTTATTTTACATTATTATAAATACACGACAAGTAAGGTAATAAGTATTACAACATTTTATTACGTATGTCATATTATCTAGAAATGAATTTCAGATTACAAATGCCTCTTTTTATATATTTGCAAAAGATAGCGATATCATTTGTACACATGTATTTGAAAAAGTAAACAATTCATGCAATTTAAACACAGATGAGATGGCATAATAAAACCGTTCAATCTATTTGTGTATAAGCCTTATCTGTAATTAACAATGACATATACAAAGTTGACTTCATCTATTATATCTCTTTTTTGTTGCAAAATAAACAATAACGCTGGTTTCTTAGTAAAGTATTACGCGTATACCTCCCTGTTTGTATTCTCAAAAGTTGTAATTAAATTGTAAGTTTTTAATAAAACTGTATGTAATTTCTTTGGTAATGCGTCAAAGTTATTTTCATATTCAATTGAATATTTTATATATTCTATACATATTCAAAACAGAACTTGTGCTAATATCCCAAAACTTGTCTTCGCTTAAAAATATCTGTCTATATACATATAAATTTAAAAGACCGCAATCCAGAGACCATCGGTCCAATGAGCACATTTTTCATAAGTACATGTATATATTTCAAGTATTAGTCAAATATTGATGAAAAAGAAATTTATTATTTCAATGTTCCATCAAAATAATTCTTACAAAATAAAGAACTGTTATTGATTTTGACTAACATTCATATGATGAAATATAATACTTTGTTTAAGAACAATTAATCATCTACTCTATACAGGCATGCCATGTACCTCATCCGTACATATAATTCTTCCCTTGTTTTTGTCAAACACACTCTAAATACTAAATTATTTCAACTTTACGGTTGAACATACTTCAAGTATGGACAAACAAAATCACAATATAATACGAACATATATATCTAATATCTAAAAGTTTGAATCTGTGATTGAAATGTCATAATCCTGTAACACGCACATTATCTTCTTCGTTCTGTTGGTCTTGATTATCTGCAACATATAAACATTTAATATCACATATAACTTTTGTTGACAATATACTTAAGCATTTCTGTTAGTATTTGAATTGAGTTGATGTGTAGTAATTTGCAACTCGCTTCAGATAGAAATGTTAGTCAATGTCAATATTCTTTTAATATAGTGGTACATATTTCTCATTAGATGCGTACTCATTTAATACGATATTAAAGTTTGATATGCAGAAACTATCTAGCTTATTATTTGAAACCCTTTGTCCTAGACATCACATGGCAGAGTACTTGACTCAATATTATTTTCACCAGTGAATGCTAAAATGACATGTTACGGCACTTTTATGCCGGTATTATTTATAGAAACAAAATTTTAATAACAGCACATACATTTTTAAAGAGTTGATTAAATGTTGTTTCTTAATCAACTATACACATATTATTTGCAATTATCCAAGTTAACATTTTTCAGTTTAAGTTGTGTGACTTGAATGATTTTTTTGGTTACCGTGTGAAATGTCAATTGTATCGTAAGTTGTCTCATCATCTACTTGTGCCATATTGCGATGGATTGTTTTGTAGTAGTTTTCACTTTCATTCCTGTTAATTATAAAAACAATTCTTTGTTTAACATACATAACGAAAAACTTTAATTAGGGGGTGGTCTCAAATCCGATATGTAGATTTATGTATTACAAAATTATTTAGGTTTATAAAGCGTAGTGAATCTCCCTCATTTTAAAAATTAAAGAGGGACGCCCTACAGAACAACTCAAACAATAATTTAAAAGTAAAAATAGAAGACTTGTTCGACGAGGTCTGGTTATGATATTAAATAATAAGAACAGCGTATCGATCCTAGCAGCGAATAAGCTGAATTCTCTGTTTTATTTTGTGAAAAATACTTATATGCACGTACCCATAATCAAATATCATACAAATATGGACTTTTAAGCTGTTGAGTATGATGTGATATGTACTGAAAAAATGATATTATTTTTTCAGTACATATCACATCATATTCAACAGCTGAAAAGTCTTTTCCATAATTTGGCCCTTTCGTTTAAGTGAGCGCATTGGCACGCTAATTCGTATTGTTCTTTAAAATGTTAAGACTGTTAATAAAATAGACTTATTTGACTCTTATTTACGAGTCAGTCAACGTTTTTTTCTGAATAATAACAACACACTTTGCGTGACGTCACCTCATATTCTCGAGTCGTTCAGGGGATTTCCAGAAAAACTATTTTTAGAAGAAAAAACCGGTGAATTTACTGTGAAAATCTTTTTTTTAGGAATAAACAGTGAACATACTCTGATATTGACCTGTTATTTTTGACAAAAAATGCTTGTTAGCCAATCAGGGAAAGGCATTTTAAAGATATTTATAGATTTTATAATAAATTCATTTATCTTTACAACAAATAAAACAAGAAATATACCGTTTGACTCGTTGCATCCTTTGTTTATATATAAGAACAACCAACAACAACAAAATGCCAATCACTACAACACCGCCAGCAACTGAGCCTCCGATAACGACAGAAGATGAATGAACCGCTGTCTTAGCTGCTTCTATTTCTTCTATACCCTCTGAGTAGAAAATGTAAAAGAAACGTTGCAAACTCTTTTTATCCAGACTATACGTCCATGTATGTCAGCTAATCCTTAGATTAATATGGATAATTAAAGTAAAAAACAAGCATTTGTTGTCAACTAAAGACTCCTGAATTAAGACTTCACAAGATGAAGACAAAATCATTAACACAGCATAGACAATGTGTATATCATATAACTATATATAATTAATTGCGTTGAAATCAAATGAGTTCATCAGTTTTGGCTGATCAATAGAAATACATGAAGAAATGTAGATTTTCTATTTTGTGAATAAGTGAGATGGTTTTGGTAAAGATGCATAGAAAATACTTACCTATGTTACAATGTACACCACGATATCCATATCTGCATTTACCAGGACAAATACCATAGTCGCTGCTACAAGTGCTCTCCTCACAATAACACACTTGTTTGCATTCTTCACCGAACGTGCTCTCAGAGCAGCCTTGAAATGTTAACGTTAATTTGTTAATATCAATCCAGTTGCCCTCAGGTTCAGAGAGGACACTACACAGGAGAATAATAATTATTATCACTTCTTTTTAGTTTGTAAAGTCACTTTTAATTCTAGTGCACCATGTAACTAAATATGTTGTATTTTGTATAGGTAATAAAAACTAATATTGTCCCAATCAAGTATTTGTTCGGGGTAATAAAATAAATAACACATAGGTTTGTGAGTAACAGCAAAACTGTTACCCGTCGTAAAAGTACGGTTTCTCGAGGCGCATTTTTCTCGGGATGATACTTTTACTATTAGCTATCACAAACAAATGAATGTAAAGGAACAAGCAAATTAAGATATTCAAATATTTCGTAAACTTCCGGCAATAAGTAAATTAAAGGAGTTGCTGTAGTATAAATCGGTTATTAAATATAGGTTGCCGACTAATTTATGCGGGAATATTCTCGTACTTCCGATTGGTATTTCAATAACCATTGGCAAACAACGGTCATGATTATCATATTCTGTTCTCTCTAAATTAATTCAACTACACATCTTTATAATGTATGTGCAAGGTAAAAAGAAGGTACACATGTATATCAATGAATGTATAAAATTGTTCTGAATAAGTATGGTTGTACTTTGCAATTTTCAAACAAATTGTACTGTATTTTTCATATTTACTTTCATTACATGACTTGCCCATCCAACCAAGTTTACAAATTGGTGATTGACAGTAACCATGTATTGTCTGGCAGGGCTTATTATCAGCACAGTGACAGAATTGTACACATTCCTTTCCAAATGTCCCATCAATGCAATCTGTTAAGTATAGTTTGTTATCTTCAAAATTGTATTTTTTATGTTCACACATACCATTATTTCATGAAGGCGTTGAGGATCCGCTTCTTAGATAAATAAAAAGTCTAAATCGTGGTATGCATAGCATAAGTTATAACCTTTGCTATGGTGAGTATATGTCAATGGATGCAATTGTTATAAATCGATTACAATACAACCATCAAATACAATGTCATGTACTTACGTTTCGCAAAGATATAATACATAAATAATAAAGGAAGGTCATTAGTTAAAACTCAATCCTACATCCATAAAAGCATATAATTCAGCCTCTATACAAGTTCGAGTCGATTCAGAATCCGTTGTAAAACACAGTGTTTACATGATGACACAAATGTTTAAATTGAAAAAACAAACACCAGCATGGTTTAATAAGCAGGTGTCACAGGTGTACAAATTCACCTTTATCATCCCTATATCCCCTATATACTAATACTCTATCATTAAATTTGATTATAAAAAGGAATATATTTTGCTACAGGTAATTTTCCTCATATGTTGCATTTGTAAATTGCTTACATTTAATGTTAATTGACTTATATTATTTGAATTCTGAGACCATGTCTTATATTATATTTGTACTTGTGTAATATGTACATGTATATGTTTACAATATTTAAATGCACTACAATTAAACAAAATATTTTTGAAAGAAAACAAGATTTACTGTGTACGTTTGGTTTTTTAACCTTAACTTAAATAATTAAATTAATTATAATAAAGGAATATATTTTGCTACAGCTGGAAGTTGATTTGATCCGTCATCCCCTGACCCCAGATCTACGAAACTCTACCGTTGAGGCGGTCTAGATTCAAGACTGCCCTAGATTCAAGAGGTCTGGCGCCTCGGCGACACAGTGGTGGAGTTTACCTGTCTCATTGCAAATATCAAATGCATGTGGTGTTCAAGCTTATCAACAAAATTCTGCATAAACATAATTACATAAAACATATTTTGTAAAAAAATAAGAATACAATATTGTGATAATAACAAATCAACACTTACTTCCTTCAATAACAATAACTTCGCAAAGTGTTAGAACGCCCGGTCTTTCTATTTTAATATATCTTGCTAAAGTATTATTCAATGTTAGCTCATATCTATTTTCTTCGATCGTATGTAGGGAGTCATTGGACAAGACCATTTCAGGTTTATCATCAGCGGTGTTATTAAAAAGAAGAAGTTTGAAGCCTTTTAGTTGTTGATACGAATCCTCTGAAAAGAAAATGCATTAATAATGTTCTTTCATATCACAATATATATATTATATATTTTTTTTTATTTAAATATATAACTTTTTCAGTATGACATATAAACGAATGTAGTATTTTAAATGCATATGTTCTGACAAATTTTATGTGTGTTGTTATCAAGTTACCGTTGTTCCTTCCAAAAATTACTATGCTTTTCAGCGGATATCGTTTCCCTAGATCTAACAACCACCAAGATAACGGTGAATTATTTGTTATACTACAACATTGACATTTATCCGGATCAGGGCCTAGTTGTCCATCAACAGCAAATGTCGAGTTAGTGCTTTTGGCTTCTGAAGACATTTGTGTGCTAACCTGGTGCCTTATCCTCCGAATCAGATTTCCGCCTAAAACAATGAACAAAGTCAAAATTGAATTGATATAACGATAAATCAGCCCCAAATGGTAACATCTTTTTGCAATTGGTATTTTTAGAGTAAATACATAAAGGTTAACTCCCAAACAGATATCGATAATGAAGGGACATTGACTAAATATTCATTAGTATTGTATTTATAGATTACAGTTATATCCAACAGTCATATGTTGTTTAAGTGTAAAATATATACGCTCGTAAAATAAAACACACTCGATATTATATTTACGAGGTGGCGTCAAAATGTAATGCAATATGAAGTATGTTTATGTTTTCTAATTTAGCTCATGATGTTTTTGTTTGTGTAAGTATAGCTCGGAACATCTGCTAAAACTGTTGATAATTGTATTTGTAATTTTCATGGCAATAAGCAAGGAAGTGCAACAAATTACATTATGAGGTAGGTGCATGAGTTCAAAAGTGTATACGTGTCAACTTAAAATGACTGACTGACCAAAACATCAATAAAATCAAGACTATCATTAACAAAGATGCCAGTCTTTCATTTTCCCAGATAACTCATATCGAAGGAATTTCAAAACGGGTAAACTGACACAAATCTAGAAAATTAAATGTTAGGCGAATAAATGCCCGATAAATACTCCATTTTGCAACAGTTGACCAGAAGAAGGAACGAAGAAACTGCGCTTGGAAATTAAATTACTTGAAATGTTTTCTAAATATGACAGGCGTCGTTTTTTCAAATTTGTGACTTGGTGATGAAAGCAAGTTTCATTATAGCTGCTCAATTTGTTATGATTATATCACTAAAGTTAAACGCTAATCAGTAATCACAGTGTCAAAAGTATTGCAGGAAGCTAAACAAATGTATAGATATGTACGAGTGTGAAGTTTTAAACGTCACTGATTCCGAACCACTTTTCAATCTCGACTGTGTGTTCGAATCACGAACGTCTGCGTTCATTCTTGTGAGGATATTATCCAGCATGCCTACGGAAGACCGGTAGTTCAATTCAGGTACCCGTTTGACTTTAAGTATGCATGGATTGGCACCGAAGCCCTTTTCTATCCGTCAAGTATAGCTGAAATGTGGCCATATAACTCCCCTATCATGATATTCCTTATAACTTAACTTATACAGACAATTGTTTCATTGTTATGTTCACATATTATTCAGTGCTTTCGAAAAATGCCCCTCTTAAACTTAAAACAGATTCCAAAATCCGAATAGAAATAAAGAAACAAAAGATGTTGTTACTCGTGTGCCCATCATATCTTATCCTTTCTTTTACATGTATAGATTATTGCTTTCAAATATCTTGACAACATAGAGTACAAAAATTATGTATCATTTTACCAAAATTTACTAATAATAAACATGGTAACGAACTATATGTTAGCGACTGTTTATTTTACTCCCTCCGAAAAAATATACTTGAACATTATTTGTTGAATAAAACATGTGTGTGTACCTTTGTCACAGCTGAGGCCATGCCAACCTGGATCGCATAAACCAGTACAGTGTCCAGTTATAGCATCACAACTTGTGTTATCGCGACAGTTGCAAACAGTTGAACAGTTAATACCAAATCTTCGATGGTCACAAACTGGAAAAGAATAATAATAATTACAATCTTACCTTACTTAGTAAGCGAACAAACTAGAAGTTTGAACTAAGTAACTATTATATAATAAAAGTAGCGTCATACCAAATCGTCGGTAGTCACAAACTTCAACGGAAAAAAACAACATATAAATTATAATCTAACCTTAGTTTTTAGGCGTTCAAACGAGCAAGTCTAAATAATTTTCAAATTTATATGATAGGATAGATAAGCGTGTATGAAAAGCTCCTTAAAAAGTATCACTTTTGCAATAACATAAACTGCATGCTCTAAGCTTAATGTATACAAAATGGTAAATTACTTTACATATTGAAATTGAAGGCAAACGTACCCTCCTCTTATGATCTACATCACAATATGTTCTACATTTTCTTGAATGAAAAAGTTGTTTGTACCTTTGTCACAGCTGAGGCCAAGCCAGCCTGGATCGCATAAACCAGTCTTACAATGTCCAGTTATAGAATTACAACTTGTATTATCACGACAGTTACATACAGATGAACAGTTTACACCAAATCTTCGATGGTCACACACTAAATAAGAAAAAAAGCCATAAGAATTATGATCTAACCTTACATGGTTAGTGAGTAAGCTATTAGTTCTAACTAATTTACAAATTTATTATTGATAAAGAAAACGTGTACACAAAGCTCTTCAAACTTTGTTACTTTTACACTAGCATAATCTCAGCTTAAGTATTCAGAAAGCTGAGGCCACGCCAACCTGGATCGCATAAACCTGTCTTACAATGTCGAGATATAGCATTACAACTTGTATTATCACGACAGTTACATACAGTTGAGCATTTAATACCAAATAGTTGATAGCCGCATGCTTAATATGAAAAAAGCAATCTAACCTTAGGTTATACATGTTCAAGCTAGCAGTTCTAAATAATTTACAAATCCATAACATGACAAAAAAGCGTTTATGCAAAGCTCAGAGCAACAGATAAGGTGCGTACAGACCGGCAGAGACCGTTGATTTTGCGGAGACCGTCGATAAGTAGGTCCCAGCTATATCAATGGACGCTTTGGAAAGCAATATGGCGTCGTACAAAAGGGAACATGATTTGAAACAAAACAGTCGCAAATAATCAAAAATCAGTCAGAAAACGAACTTGTTAAACATATTATGAAATACAACATGAGCATTTCATATAAAAAATAAAACAACTGTGAAAAGTTCTTGTAAATTGTTAATCCTATTTTCTTTTTAAAACAGTTAAGATATCTAAATTTAATTTTATTGATATTGAAACCATAAAATTCATATCTTCATAATTGAATACCCAATTGATCTTGAAATCATAGGGTATCGAGTTTTGGAATACCCAAGTAAATGGAGCCAATACCCAATTCCAAAGGAAATGATGGAGTAATACCCAATTCACTTTTAAAGCTTATCTGTTGCTCTGTTAAGCTCGTCAAACAATCTTACGTTTGCAATAACATAAATACAAAACCGGGAAAAGAACATACCAACTACATATTGGTTCATAAAGATACGGTTCTATTTCTTGTTGAATAAAAAGTTGTTTGTACCTTTGTCACAGCTGAGACCAAGCCAACCTGGATCGCATAAACCAGTCTTACAATGTCCAGTTATAGCATTACAACTTGTATTATCACGACAGTAACATGTATTTGAACAGTTTATACCAAATCTTCGGTAGTCACAAACTTCAAAAGAAAAAAAACAAACACAAATATTATGATCTAACCTTATTTTTGTCGCGTTCAAACTAAACTAACAATTCCAAATAATTTCCAAATCTATAATATAATAGAAGAGCGTGTATGGAAAGCTCCTGAAATCTTGGTACTTTTGCATTTATAACAAACATTGCATGCTCTAAGCTTAAAATTTCAAAAAGGTGAATTTCTGTATTCATTTAAATTAAAGTCAAAACAATCAGAGATATCACATACCCTTAACTAGTGTTTAACATAATCATAAGGTTTTAATATTTCTTGAATGAATAATTTGTTTGTATTTTTTTCACAGCTGAGGCCATGCCAGTCTGGATCGCATAAACCAGTCTTACACTGTCCACTTACAACATTTCAACTTGTATTATCACGACAGTTACATACGTTTGAACAGTTAATACCAAAACGTCGGTAGTCACAAACTTCAAACGAAAAGTCCATAAGAATTATGATTAACCTTACATTGTAAGTGAGTAAGCTGTAGTTTTAACTAATTTACAAATATATTATTGATAAAGAAAACGTGTATACAAAGCTCCACAAACTTTGTTACTTTTGCACTAGCATAATCTGCATTATCTTAGCTTTAGTATACAGAAAGGTGAATTACCGTATACTGTAAGTGGTTAATTTTGCAACGTGGAAATATTTGCGATTTTTGCAAATTGAAATTATTCGCAAATATTCCATCGCGCAAAAATTATTTCTTCTTATTTGAAATTATGTTTTCATACAGCATCTAACATGAATAAGTTTGACTGTTCAGATACTGACATTGCTTGTTTGTTTAAGTTTGGTCTTAAGAAATCACAATTAATACAATGAAACAATGTATATGTGTTAATACACAATATGTTACATGTATTTATTGAGCAAAAGAATGTTTCAAAATATGACAAAGAAATGTGTGATCAGGTTCTTTATCAAACTAACAATGTATATATCAAACATTCATATAAATAATAAAGGCATTAAACAACTAAACAGAAGGATTTCAATAATGCAAATTCTTAACATGTACCTGCTTAATTAATATCATAAACAGTATTATATTAAAGAAATAATATGGTCGCAAATATTTCCACACGCAAAAAGTCCACTTTGTGACATTCGCAAACTGTTTGTGCGAATAAATGTCCACTTATACAGTACCTTAAAATTAAAGCCATACAAATCAGAGGATGCATTCCAGCAAATTATATTTACTTCTATCATTACTTGAATAAAAAAGTTGTTTGTACCTTTGTCACAGCTGAGGCCAAGCCATCCTGGATCGCATAAACCTGTCTCACAATGTCCAGTTATAGCATTACAACTTGTATTATCACGACAGTTACATACAGTTGAACAGTTAATACCAAAACGTCGGTAGTCACACACTTAAAAAGAAACGGCTGTAAGAATTCTGATCTAAACTTACCTGGGAAGTGAGTAAACTAGTATATCTAACTATTTTACGAATAAGTTGTAAACCAGTCCTACAATGTTCAGTTATAGCACTACATTTTTTATTATCACGACAGTTACAAATAGTTGAACAGTGTATACAAAATCTTCAACAGTCACAAACTTAATAAGAGATAGACATAGAAATTATGATGTAACATTAGCTTGTATGTGTCCCAACTAATAGATCTTTCTTTATTACAAATATGTTATATGATGAAAATAGCGTGTAAGCACTCAAAATTTATTACTAGCAAAGAGAAATAACACTGGATAATGTTGTTAAAGTAAAATGATTTTAAGTGTTTTAAGAAGTTAAAGACATATAATTAAATAAATTCCAGGCCACGATTCCCTCAACGATATGGGTTTGAATCCGGGCAGAGTCTATGGAAGGCTTTTTGTCTGAAAGTACTCAACATTTGTCCAGTTAAGCTGGAAAATTACCATATGATTTAGATAGTGTCTCTTTTATACAAAACCAAGTGTAGTGTTCAAAGAATGTTACATTATCACTAAAATATAAACATAAATCAAAACATGGGCCCTGCTAGCGAGGACCGCATGCACTTCATATTCACTCCCAGCAGGAGATTATATCACAATTCGAGTCAGTGTACCGAACAGTTTACTCTAAGCCTTAAGTATCATAATGCTTATTTTTTCATTGTCAAATTGAGCTGAATTGGCGTTGAAAAATGTTTAGAATAAAATATAAATTTGCCATAAACATAAAAGGACTGCCCCATTTTTTTTCCCTAAAATAAAAGGTTAAAAGGAAAATTTCCCGGCAACGGAATTATTAAAAAGTCATAAGTTAGGGAAATTATAGGATTTTTTATCGTACATAAAAAGAAAGGGTGATAAGTTAAAAAAGGAAAATTATGTAAAGCTTTTGACTTTTTTTAACTTTCATTTTTCATGAAAAATTTTTCGTTGAATGTCATAATGTAAATTAATAAAAGATGGGAAAAAGGGATGTTTGAAAGAATTTTTTTAATTTCATTACGAGTTTTAAAAAAAAAGGCCCATTTGACGTTTATGCTTCACATACAGAACTTAAATTCTTGGTCTGTAAACTTTGGTTAAATTAACCAGTTCATAAGCATAAAAGGCCGAAAAATCAACAGCCTAAAACAGAAAACCTTGGGTTGGGGAGCTTAAAACGCCTTTTAAATCCAAATAAAATTGATATTTGTCAATCCCAGCACATGTACTGATCATATATATATATATTATATATATATATATATATATATATATATATATATATATATATATATATAATATTTTATATAATTAATTAATGAAAGCCGTTTTGAAAGATATTTTTATTTCAACGTCTACAATAATACACAAGTTAAAATTGTTCGCCGGAAAAATACGCACCCCTACCGTCATAATCACCATGCATTTCATTCCAATTCCAATATTTTCACATTAATCTTTGGTCCATCGACATAGAAGATATAATTATTCACGATGATGGACAATTTTAAACTTCAACGGTAATATAAACAACGCAACAGCCTAAATAAACATTAAGATTATCGCCGTTTTACTCCATTTACAAAATCTTTCGACAAAACCAAACGTGGTTTTAGAGTTTTGCCGAAACCCAAATACCCCCGCTTTAAATCAGGGGAACCAACCCATATAACCGAAGTCCCGCCCATACCGACGGGTTTCCATTTTAAAAAGCGCGCGCTTTTGCAAAACCCATTAGCCTGCTTTTTTGTTTTAATTTTTCATTCTTTTTATAAAACCCGCTTAGAACAGGGGTTGTCAGGGAGACGGCGACACTCGACTATTTAATCCCTTGACGATTTAAATTTAAATAAAAAAACCTAATTAAAAACATTTTGGACCCATATAAGAAACCTTTAAAAAGGTTCAATTTTTTTTATTTTTTCCGCCAAATTTTTCATATGCACTTTGACCAGTCAATAAATTTTATTAGCTTTTTTCAAATGGACAGATTTTTTCAATGTTTTTTTTGGAAAAAGACAAAAATTTTTCAAAATTTCGAAGTAAACGGGGTGGGTAAAAAAAATGATCACAGGAAAAATGTATAAAGAATTTTTAAAGTAAAATTAAAAGTTCAAAGAGGAAATAAGTCTTGAAATAAAGATGCTAGAGTTATGAACCTTGTCACGCATGATGTGAGTAATGACAAAGACCAATTATCCTAAGTCTAGAGAAGATACCATTTAAAATAAGATCTAATAACTTAAGTTTGGAGATTATTCTGGAACAACAGATACTATAGAGTTATTAATTGGATCACATATGACAAACTTGTTGATATCAAACATATTTTTGAAGTCTGGTTTAAAATATGATAAACAAGATCAACAAGGAAAGGCGGCGTTCAATGAACGCAGCCCCCACCCGACCCAGTTACAAGAGCCAGTGGCAATGAGCCCAGGAGGACCCAAAACAAAAACAGGACAGGGCACAAGGCAGAGTATGGGCAGGCTAACCCCTAGAAATAAAGAAGTTAAAGAAAAAATAAGTAAACTTATATGTTGAACGGGCAGATAATTCGGAAAATATTAACGCATGAGCTATGATCATAATTTAATTTGATATTATATGGGAGTAAATATAAAAACTTCAAAATTCAAAGTGTCAAGTAAATCCTATGATAAATTAAAGAAGTAAGAGAAAAAAAAATGTTTAGAAAAGAAATTCCAAGTTAAATGGGGAAATAGTTCTAGAATTAATTCCTGCTAGAGTTATAATACTTGTCAAACATGATGTGGGTGATAATAAGTAAAATATTTGCAGATTCAAGAAGATACATCAGAAAAACTTACAGTAAAAATAACATTTTCTTAACATAAAATTCTAAGGGTTCATAGGGGGATAATTATAGTAAATGAATTGGAAGTAGATGCCTTACGAAATGAAGACGTTATAGTAAAAATAACATTTTTTAACAAGCAACAAATACAACAACATTTTTAAAAAGAAAATTTAATGTTCAAGTGGTAGATAATTCTAAGAAGATTTGGCTTCTAGAGTTATGAAACGTTGATACATAAGATGTGGTTGTGATAAAGAAAACATATATTTAAAGATTAACGTTCATACCTTAAGAAATAAAATTGTATAGTAAAAATATTTTACTGAACCAAAACTTTATTCTGAAATATGGAAGGGGACGTGGACGCCGAAGCCAAAGTGAATAGGGGGAAAGCTTCGTCCATATACTTTTGTAAAGGGCGAGCTAAAAATTGTCAGAATCGCCTTACTAAAGTTGGAAAAAAATATAATAACACAAATAAGGAGTATAACCTTACATTGTTATATAATGTGATTTTTAATTTGAAAAATAGAATCATTTGTGAAGACAGAAGCATTTACATTGACTACAATTTGGTAGTTGCCATCCCGGATCACAACGGGATAGATTGCAAATTCCCGAATCTTTTGCACATGATCCATTAGTAAAACAATGACACTGGTATTTACAGTCTGGTCCAAAATGTTTGTGGCCACAGGCTGAGAAAAAAGGAAGTACATGTATATTTCTATATAAGATTATATCCTACCTTTTAAAGACGTATGTCCTTTTACAATACATGTTAAGTCTTACAATAGCCATGATAGAAATGTTTTGTCCACTAGCTTGTAATTTATGTTATATCTTGTACTATTTTCTATTATATAAAAGCATGAACTTATCATATTCTGCGATATTCAATAACATACAAGTGTTTCATATTTTATTTTCATATATAACTGGAAGAAGAAAAACGTGTTTGGTTAACACATATGCCCTCCCCCCGACCAAAATTACAGTCATAACCCATTCACTCAGTTATTGAAAACATATTGTCCCTAATAAAATAAACAAAATTATAAAACTTGGCAGTCATAAACTTTTGTTATTGTGCAAAATGTAAGTCTTTATTAATCGAAGAAGTTCAAAAATGTTCAACTTACAATAAAAGTTCATTAAATATACATGTATATTAAAGTCAAACACAGTAACACCAAAAGTTAAAATACCACACCACCTATGATATGGTCTTTTCTAAAAATATGGGAAAATAAAAAAAGGGACTAAGAGAAATTAAGGGAAAAAAAAAAAAATATATTCTAGGAAGACGACCTTGACTTGTGCCCCAAAAATTTGGGAAAAATCCAAGGTAGTTTTCCTTTCCCAAATAGGGAAAAACATTTTTAATAAAATAAAAAGGGGTTGGGAAAATTTAAAGGGGTGTGGGGAAATGTACTTCAAAAAACCCCCCTGGGGCTTAAAAATTCGCTAAACCCCCCCTAAACCAACCCAAAAGGGAAGCATTTTTAAATCCTACCATAGTTTTAAATAATTTTTTAAATTAAATAAAGGGGGCCCCTTCAGCAAATGTGTAAAAATTTTAAATTTTTTTAGCCCCTTTGGGAGAAAAAATTTATTGAATACCTTTTTACAGCATTATCCTTCACCGGGGGGCACCAGTGACCGAACCCCAAAACACACACATACACGCACGCAAAAGGGAGCACGCACGAAAAACATCCCATACATCCCCCACCAATAAGGTAAAAAAAAAAAGCTTTTCCCCTAAAAGAATTTCCCCCTCCCCCCTTAAAGGAATTTTTTTGGACATAAAATTACCTCTTAAGTTTGGTTGTAAAAAAACATGAGCCCGAACGTTTTTTGGGAATAGATATTTTTTCCAAAAAATTTTTCAGAAAAATTTCCCAAGGGTTTGATCACCCCTTTTAAGTTTAAATTAAAACCCCCTCCCAGCAGTTAGAGGGTGTTATTTTTAATAGCTTTGGCGGCCCTTTTGTTCAGTTGAGGAACGTCCCGTAAATTTATGAAACAAAAAAGGGAAAATACTTAAATTCTTATTGAAGTTTTCATTACAACATCCCAAGAAAATTTTAAACCCCTGAAACAAGCTGAACAAGATTCATTATAATTTGGGGCGACCATTGTTGTAAAACCCAAAAAAATTTTGTGGGGAAATGTTCACATCAAGGGTTTTGTTCTGGGCACTTTCCGAAATATTTTTCATTGAGTTTTAGAATCAGCAGTAATACCTGTGGAAGTCGGACCGGATATTGTGCAGTGAAGCAAAACGTACCAGCCATGTGCACAACTAAGGATGATAACTGATCATTCCAGTGTTTTTTTTATTAAAACCCCAAACCATGCAGTTTCTTTCCTTTTAAACCCCGGAAAAATTTTAAAAAATTTAGTTTATGGGGCCATATTGGCAACCGGAAAGGGGGAAACCCTTTTGGGCGATGGGCACAATTTTAGGATGGTACTGTTCACCCTGGGGAAGTTTTTTTTAAAATCCCGGGCGGGAAATTTGACCCGTAAAAAGCGGTTTAATAATTTTTTTAAGATTTTAAGCGGCAACATTGAAAACTTCTGAGCAGAACGTGCCGGCCAATGCTTAATAGGGTTTTTTGAACTCCCCCAACATTTTTGGCCCCTTTTGAAAGTCGGCCCACTTTTTTTTTCTTTTTTAAATGGGAATGGGGGGGCCCATTTTTTTCAATGGGCGGTAATTTGGTAGGCAATTTTCCCGGCAACTAAAGATTTTTCCGATAACTCCTTTTGAAGTTTCTTAAATTCCTGGAAAGGGCAGTTTGCCCTGGGGAAAGCCGGGCAAGTTTTTTTGGTTTTTTTATATACTCTGGGGGCTTTTTTTTGGGGCAGCGGGCCGGGAAAGGTTGCCTGCGAAAATGTACAACATGGTTTAACTGACATTCTGTGAATGTTTTAAAACCCCCGGTCGAAATTTTTGGGCCAAGGAAAGCTGGAAAAGATTTTTCTATTTTTAAAATGGTGGCCTTTCCTTGAAAACCCGAGGCAAAATGTCCCGGCGATTTTGCAAAAACTAGGAAAAGGGTTTTTAAAAAAATTTTAAATTAAGTTTTTCATTTTAAATTCACCGGGAAAGTTTTGAAAAGGTGAAAGGGCCGGAAAATTTATTTTTGATATTTGATTAGGTCTGGGGGCCAATTTGTGCATCCAACAGAACTTTGTGGGCGTTTTAAATTTTTAAACAAGGGGATGGACTGATCACTGCTGTGAATTTTCAAATAAATTCCCAAAATAAAGCAGAAAATTTTTTGTAAAAGGGGACAAAACTTTTCTTTTTTATAGCTCGGGCGACCTTTTGGGCAGATGGAAAAAACTGCCGGGGGATAAAAAAAACAATTTTGGGATGGTACGGGTTTCACTTCTGTGAACTTACATTAAAACACCACCACTAGTTTTGGAGATGAAGCGCGGACAAGATTACCTGACGGACGAATAAAAAAAAAAGATAGTTTCTATTTATAGCACAGGTGGCTATTTTGCGCAGCGGAGCAGAACGGGGCAAATTGGGTTTTGAACCTGATCACTTCTGTGAATTTTAAATTTGGGAAATCTACAGCTTTTTGATTTAAAAAAACCCCGGAAAATAAATTTTTCGATTTTGAGCTATGGGGCCACTTTCCCGCATGGGGGGAAAGGGGGATTGTGTCGGCGAAAAATGCACAACAAAGGGAAATGGTATGGATCATTTTCTGTTGAAATTTTACATTAAAATCCCACCCTTTTTTGGGATAAAGGGCGCGGACAAGTTTTCCCGGAGGGACGAAAAAAAAAAACGTTTAATAAAAATTCCCGGTTTTCGGGGGGCTTTAAAAAAAGAGGAACTTAAAAAGGTATCAACCTTTACAAAAAAGGGAATATGGGGCTTTAAATAGTTGAAGGAAAAATTTAACAAAAAATTTAAAGTTATATTTGGGGGAAAATTAAAAATTAATTGGGGGGAATGGGATGCTACAGTTATTTAACTTACACAAAAGATGCCACGTAAGAGACGAATGCCCCGTGAAATTTTTCAGCAATCAGTAAAAGAAAAGAGAATGAAAGTAACTTATTTCTTTATACTACTTATTTGATATGAAGTGCTATTTTTTAGCAAACTAAAACAACACATTGGGACAAGGGTCTTGGATGTGACATATCATCTTGATGTTGTAGACATTTATGATACTTCTATGTATGACAATGTTACAGTTTGGAAACTAATGTGTACCTTCAATCTCTTTTTATGGGCATAAGTACCTTCAAACTATTAGAGAGACCTAAACTTTGGAGGTAAGAACATTGATCTTACACACAACAGATCATCTTGATGTTGTAGACATTTGTGCCAAATTATTTTAAAACTGAATGCATGACAAAGTTAAAGTCCGGACAAGAATGTGTGTACCGTATATTGTATAATTGCGATAGTGTGACCATTCAAAATATAAGTATGACCTTGATCTTTGAAGAAGGGACGTTGTTTTTTGGACGAAACACAACTTGGACATGACATGATTGTTGTGTAAGTGGGGACGCAGAGACGACGGACGGACGTCCATGGGCCTTAGCCGCGACAAATCGTCTTGATGTTGTAGACATTGGTGCCAAGTTATTTTAAAATCCTTCTATGCATGCAAAAGTTAAAAGTCCGGACATAAATGTGTATTTTCAAACTTTTCTCGTAAGAATGAGTGCCTTTTAACTATAACTGTGACCTTGACAGTTGAGGTAGGGACAAGGATCTTGGACGCAAAATGTCGACTTGATGTGGTAGACATTTATGCCAAGTTATTCTAAAATCCTTGATGCATGGTAAAAGTACAGTCCGGACACAAATGTGAGTACCTATAATCTCTTATTGTGATCAAGTGAAACTTCAAAATATTAGCGTGACCTTGACCTTTGAGGTAGAGACATAATTCTTGGACACATTGTCTTAATGTGTTAGACATTCATATCAAGTTATTCTAAAATCGTACAATGCATGACAAAGTTACAGCCCGGACACGACTGAGTGTATCTATTTACTCTTAATTGTGATGACTTGAAACAACAAGATTTTAGGCTTTCCCTCAGCTATTTTTGTGCCCCCACGTTAGTGGCGGGCATTTAGATTTACCCTTGTCCGTCCGTCCGTCTGTCCGTCCGTCCTTCCGTCCGTCCTTCCGTCCGTCCGTCCGTTCACTTTTGTGTCGCACGTAACTCAAAAATTATTTGATCTAGAGTCATGAAACTTTACAGGAATGTTGATCAGCATGTGTAGTTGTGCACCTGGGTATTTTCATCTGGATATTTTTAGTATTTTCAGAGTTATTGCCCTTGACTTAGTAAAATTTTGCAATTTTCGACTTGTGTCGCATGTAACTCAAAAAGTTTTTGACCTAGAGTCATGAAACTTTACAGGAATGTTGATCAGCATGTGTAGTTGTGCACCTGGGTATTTTCGTGTTGATATTTTTAGTATTTTCAGAGTTATTGCCCTTGACTTAGTAAAATTTGGCAATTTTCAACTTGTGTCGCATGTAACTCAAAAATAATTTGACCTAGAGTCATGAAACTTTACAAGAATGTTGATCAGCGTGTGTAGTTGTGCACCTGGGTATTTATGTCTGGATATTATTAGTATTTTCAGAGTTATTGCCCTTGATTTAGTAAAATTTTGCAATTTTCAACTTGTGTCGCATGTAACTCAAAAAGAATTTGACCTAGAGTCATGAAACTTTACAGGAATGTTGATCAGCATGTGTTGTTGTGCACCTGGGTATTTTCGTCTGGATATTTTCAGTATTTTCAGAGTTATTGCCCTTGACTTAGTAAAATTTGGCAATTTTCAACTTGTGTCGCATGTAACTCAAAAAGTTTTTGACCTACAGTCATGAAACTTTACAGGAATGTTGATCAGCATGTGTAGTTGTGCACCTGGGTATTTTCATGTGGATATTTTTAGTATTTTCAGAGTTATTTCCCTTGACTTAGTAAAATTTTGCAATTTTCAACTTGTGTCGCACGTAACTCAAAAAGAATTTGACCTAGAGTCATGAAACTTTACAGGAATGTTGATCAGCATGTGTAGTTGTGCACCTGGGTATTTTCGTGTGGATATTTTTTAGTATTTTCAGAGTTATTGCCCTTGACTTAGTAAAATTTGGCAATTTTCAACATGTGTTGCACGTAACTCAAAAAGTATTTGACCTAGAGTCATGTAACTTTACAGGAATATTGATCAGCATGTGCAGTTGTGCACCAGGTATTTTCGTCTGGATTTATTTAGTATTTTTTAGAGTTATTGCCCTTCACTTAGAAAATTTTTGCAATTTTCAACTTGGATTTGACATAGTCAATTTTAAAAAAAATTTAATGGGGAGGTTGCCTCAGCAATTTTAGATTTTCAAAACCCGGGGGGGTTTTGTTTGTGGATTTTTCAAATTTTTTTGGGGAGTTTTTTTCCTTTCTTAGTAAAAAGATTTACAGAAAAAGTGGCGCGGGGGGGGCACCCTGTCCATGGGAAATTTTCTAGTTTTTTTCCCTTTTTTTAATTTAGTTAGTCCAAAAATTTTAAAAAAGTGGAGCGAGGGGTTAAAACAGCCCCTCTCCAAAGAATTTTATATTACCTCAATGATTTTTGCCGATGAAAAAGCCCCCTTTTCTCCGGGTACAGTTAACGAATTTAATATCATTTTTAAAAAACATTTTCTAGGTTTTTTTTCAAAAAACAAATTTAAGGGGAAACCCAAAAAATGAGGGCATGGGGGTTTAAATTTGAGGGAAATTTTTGTTTTGGAGCTTAGAACATTGGGGATTTTTTTGGGACTAACCGACGTTTTACACCGTTTTTTCTTTTTTGTGGAAATTTTTTAAACCTTTCCCTTTAATTTTTATGGCCAATGCAAATTGGTTTCCAAAGGTAAACGCGCTCTTTAAAGTATTTTAAAACTTATTTTGTAAATAGTGTTTGGGCCCAAAACCCCAAAAATTTTTTGTTTTTCAAATTTTTTGGTAGGCCAAAAAATTGTTTTACCCCGCCCTTTTCTATATTGGGGGGCTGAAATTTTTTGGGGTTTTCAAAGATTTTAAATGATTGGAAAAATACCTTTGCAAAATAAAAAAACTTTATTGTGAATGAAAAACGGTTTTTGGCCTTTCACTTGAGGAAAAAGTTTGGGGTTTTTCCTTATATTTTTTACAATTGGTTTTTTAAGTATTGGTTAAAAATATTAGATGCCCCATTAAAAAGTTTTTTGTAAAAAAAATGCTTTTTTTTTCTATTGGGGCAAATACACCCGACCATTTTAATTTTGGTCAAAGGATAAAAAAATTTTTTTGGATAATTTTAGGGTTTTTGCTATGTTGTGTACACTAAATAAAATTTTAAAACCACAAAAAAAAGGGTTTTTCAATGAGTTGAAAGGGTTTTAAAAAAAACAAGAAAAAAAGGAAACAAAAAAGGCAAAGGCAACGTTCAACAGGACGCCGCCCCCGGAACACACCCCAAAACAGGAAAAACCCCGAAGGCACCAAAAAAGTACCTTTGGGGTGGGGATAAGGGCCCAAAAAAGGGGGGGACATTTTAAGGGAAAAAAATAAACAAAAAAAAGGGGCCCCTAAGGGAATTAAAATTCAAATTTGGGAAAAATTGGTTAAGCTTTGTCGATCATCAAACAAAATTAAACGGGATAAAATGGGATAAAAATTTAAATTATTTAAAAAATTTACTATTATTGAATTTTTAATTGTACGTAATTTAAACATTTTTAGGGTCAAATCCAATCTTGGCCCCCTCTCCGGGGGCTCTCCGTTAGAAAATTTAGGAAAAACCCCAAGGTATTCCGGGGAGAACAAAGACTTTTGTAAATTTAAAGAATGAAATTGATGGAACGATTTTAAAACTTTTAAATTTTTAAATGTCCGGTAAATCGCGAAGTATGAACAAATTTATAAGTTTCCAAAAAGAGTAAATTTTCCCGTGTCCCATTTTTTAATAAATTACAGAATTGGTACTCAATAGAAATTAAATTAAAAAATAATACTGTGGTACTTCTAGGACAATGATTTTTAGAATAATAAGTATTTTTAAAATTTAAAAACCACATTGTTGACATCTTTCAGATATGTCTTCTGTTTAAAAACCAGCATGTAGTATGTTTACATCATTTATTACCCCTCACTTTTTTCGTAATGCTAATTTCCCATAAGCCTCTGGGAGTTATTCTTACTGTTAATGCAAGTGTACCACGTGACTACGAATTTTGTACTGTTACATAGGTAACAGTATTTTTAACAGTATTAAATCTGGGTCACGTGGTCTATTTTCTAAATAAAATGAAATAAAATGGCCGCCATTTTTTTCTCGATTCATTCTTATTTTTGACGATAGGGCATCGCCGAAGTAACTATTACTCTGATGAAATTTAGTTCTTTGCAACCTAGAGTCCCTTTCGCGTATTAAATATCTTTTTGTTGAATAGTCAACAGGAAACATCCGTTTTCAACGGAAGTAATTGTAATGTAAATAATTTTGTGTCAAACTGGAACATGCAGACAATTAAAGCATGCAACAAAGGATAATTTAACAATTTTAACCAGTGAAACGTTACAGATAGAGTTTGTGGACATACATCTGTAGGATATCATCGTTATTTTCTAAATGCACTTTGTCAAAAACCATGCGAAGAATATTCTGGATGCACGAAGGATCAGATTTCACAGATCATAACCTTATAAATGGGTTAGTGTTTTGCTTTCTGAATAAAACACAGCTTATTTTATGTTTATGACTGGTAGATATTATCACTTGCCTAAAGAATAAAAGAAAAACAGCTTCTCAAGTAGGTCTACAGTGCACTTAAAACTTGCAAGGTAAGGACAGTTTAGTTATTGCTTCTCTTGGCTTATTTTTGTTACAGTTAGATTTAGTTGCCAAATTCAGATCATCACAGTAGATAGTGTTCTATCTACGCCTCGGGTAACAGTATTTTCCTCGGGATGATATTTTTACTGTTACCCACGAACCCATGTGTTATTTATATAATATTTACTTATTTTAAATTTAATGTAACTATTGTGTACACACCAAATGTTTTTGTATTGTAAATGTATGTGTCAAGGGACAGTGGCCTATATCACGAATAAATGAGTTGAGTTAGCGTGATCTTGATCTTTGACATAGGGACGTGATTCTTAAACGCGACAAATTGTCTTGACGTGGTAGACATTTATGCTTAGTTATTTAAAAATCCTCCGATACATGACAAAATTACAGTCTGGACACAAATGTGTGTATCTATAAATTCTTATTGTGATAAAGTGAAACTTTAAAATAATAGTGTGACCTTGAACTGTGAAGTAGAGACGTGATTTTTAGACGTGATACATCGTCTTGATGAAGTAGACATGAATGCCAAGTAATTCTAAAATCCTTCAATGCATGACACAGTTACAGCCCGGACACGATTCTGTGTATCTAATTGTGATAATGTGAAACTTCAAAATGTAACTGTGACCTAGTCCTTTGAAGTAGGGACGTAATTTTTGGCGTGATTGACATTTATGCCTTAGGCTAGTAATTTTAAAATCATTCGATGCATGACAAAGATACAGTCCGGACACGAATGAAATGGGAACGCACAGACAGACAGACGGACGGACTGACAGATGGACGGATGGTGCGATTTTAATATGCCGCCCTTCGGGAAGGCATAAAATCATGTTCTTTGTATTGATGAATAAGTATGGAAATTATAAAGCCATTTGTTTTGATATTTGCTATAAATGGCGGCAACTGAAGCAATATACGTTGTAATGATTAGTGTGTAAATTATGAAATCATTTGCACAGGTATAACTAAGAATAAATGCAACTTGCCAACTTAGATTAAACTCGTAAGGACCGACGGAGACAGACAACTATATATCTGGGGGCATATAAAAGCAATCAAATTAATTAAGGAGAGTCTCTTTTGTTGTTTTTTACCTTATGGTGAATGCATCATATTTTTGTTGAATGATAAAGCAATGAATATGCTGGAAACAAGGGAAGTATTAGAGTCGGAATAACAACACCTTAAATTAGTGGTAATACGCCAGTGAGCAGTAACTTATTTAAACTGTTACATGTTACTTACTCTATTAACATTCACAGCTAGCCGACTGTTATGTATCGTCAATTTTCAATTTACATACTCCTGGATAATTCGAATGATTAATGGGACGAAAAAAAATATTGTGTCTTTCTTCAAAATAGTCGACTGTTTAAAAAGGCGTTTACAATCAGAGCTTTCGATCACACTTAGTTATAAGTAATCTCCTTTAACGGAGACACAGGCAAACTTTTCATTTCATTTCTTAGATTTGATTTGTCATTCATTATTCTGTAAATGTCCTAAAAATGGAAAACACTAGACAGTCAAAGAAACACAATTTTTCTCCATATAAAGAAATACAATGGTTTCCTAACTTGACCCGCGTGGGTCAGGTAAGAGCGCTAAGATTTCACAATAGTTGTCACAGTGAACTCTGGAGACGTAAAAGAGCATGTCAAATGAATGCCTTAGACTTTTTGTAATGATCATACAATATCCACAATATCTGTTTTTGTAACTTCCAGGGTTTGTTCAAGTCTTGTTTTAAAATTACTCGGTGATTCTGCTGGCGTCTATATTTCGTTTAACATATATAGATATTTTTACGCTTCAACCCCAAAATATATATAGAATTCATATCAAAATTCATGCTGATAAAATGTCATTTTAGGGTAATTTGAGTACATAAGATAATTTTAATATTTTTGTCAATTTTGCCCGAGTATTCCTTTGGGGACACCACTGAGATTATTGTTTTAGATGCTAAGACTGGAAATATCATTCTAAGTTTTGTGTAACATTTTATTTTGGTCCATCCAGACCGATCTCTTGCGTGCAACACTTCAGATTTCCCTTTCTTTCAGACTCATCATTTTTATTCTGATTAAGTATCCGAAAATGAGGAGGGTCACAACGAATTGGGCAAGAAATTAGGCAACAAAGAAAAAAAAGCATTAATTTTATTCTAGGCATATATCTCGACTTTCTTCTGCAGTTGTTTCCATTTTAACTTCACAATCTATGTAAGATTTCAAATGGCATGTGTTAAGGCATTTTGATCTTTGAGCCGAGCTCTATTTAAGTTTTGTTTGATTAACTATGAAACTTTCGTTGAAATGTGTACTATTTGAATGCAACAGAGTACTTACAGTTATTACAAGATGGTCCTTTCCAGCCAGGTAAACATCCTTCGCTTACACATGTTCCTTTGACTTTGTCGCAATTCAGCTTGTCAGCGCATTGACATGGATTAGAACATCTATCTCCAAACGTACCAATGTAACACTCTGACATGACATGATTAAAACTAACATAACCTTATAACATAAAGCATTTTTTTGATTATTTTATCCATTTTATTAAAGAAATTTCAAGTCGTTATGACAATACTTAATTCACATGAAACTAATTATTTCATTGACGTTTTGCGTAAAACGTATCTTCAGAGAGATGCCAGTGTAATTAAAGCATGTCTGTAACACTAAGTCAGTTTATATATTTACCTGCTTCGTATAATTTGACTTCGCAAAGTGTTAATACAGTGCCCTGTTTTTGAATCTTAAGGTATTGAAATAATCGAGGTTCAATGAGTTCCTTCAGAAAGACATGTCCCGTAGAAGAATTAATTGGTAACATAGTACCTATCTGGTTGACTTCCATTGAAATATTGTTAATGTAGACAGTTATGTTTTGACTTTGATCCTTATGATCTGAAAATATTGCTACAAATTAAAATAACCAATACATACATTTCAAATATTAAAATTCGGATTCATCTTGTTATGAATTCGAATAAAATCATATATGGCAATGTTTTCATTTAAGTTCAAAGAAAATTGTCGTGTTATAATAGATGAAACATATATTTAACTCAGTAAGACTATAAGAGAATGTCGGTGAATGATAATAAGCAGTAACAATTATCTTAAAAATCGTGAACAAATAGCAAATACAAAAAGCGAATGCTTCGAACCAACCAAAAATGAAAGGGGAATAAGAACGTGTTTGGTAAACACAACCGCCCCAAGCCCATATTTTTGTCAGCAACAAATTTTCAAGAAAAGTTTACTCATTCACTCAGCTATAGTCGGACAAATTGCCGACAAAAAGTAATTATAAAATAAAAGCAGTTATAGAAAGTTTATGAGATATATATATAAATGCAAGAGCTTGACCTTGAACAAAGCGACTCCAAACACCACCAAAACTTAAAGGATCACGGAGGAATAATTCTTCCTAATATGTTTTTTGTTGGGTTATACGTCGCACCAACACAGAAAATGTCGCGTGGCGACTTTCCAGCTTCAGTAATGTATAGCGTAAAAGATGTATGTCCAAATGCAATATATATATATATATTTATTTAGCACTGGGGACTTGACGTTTCTGACCAGTTACTCCATCTAAAGGTAGAACAGTTCTCAAAATATGTCCGTTCTAAATATTAAAGACACCTTTCAAAAGATAAAGGTTATACATGCCACCTGTAAAAGTGTAAATATTTGTAATTTTGACCTTGACCTCTAACTTAACCTGAAAGAGGAAGACCGGCCTAGACAAGACCATATTAAACATAAAAGAAACCAATTTAAAAAGAAATAAAGGTTGTATGGGCAACACCGTAAAACATATGTTTTTACACCAGTTACTTTTACGTTGGTTCCAGTGACAATAACTCCACAAAAGGTTAAAGGACTATTTAAGGTATAAACCTAGCAATATAAAAGATATCCACAAATAAATAAATTAATTTGGTAAAATGTAAGATAAATCCAACTTGTCTAAATAGGATAGTTAAATGTCAATGACCTCCAGATAGTCGCATTACAAAATGAAATAAAGTTTTAAGTCAATACAAAATTAATGTAGTTAGGTTTAATGACACTTTAATTTAAGTAAGAATGTGGACAAAATAGAGAAAATAAGAATCCTCAAAGAAAACCCAACACGGCAAATTGAAAATGTTGCAGGCTCGGTTTGATTGAGCCTGTTAATTGACGGTACTGTCAAGTGCAAACTACCGTCCACGACCCCTAGCATGGGCTTTAGCAGAATTCACCATTTTTACACGAAAATGGTGAAGTTTTGAATTTAAAAACATCAGCAGATGTGCTCATACGGCGGTTATGACGGAACCTTCAATGTGACACGTTCGTGTCATTCCATGAAAAGCAGTGTATTGTCCAAAATTAAAAGAATGCATGTGCCCTAAACGTAGTAAACGAGAAAACAATGGGCGGAACTAAATACAATGGAATTTTGAAAAGGGGGTCAGAGGTTATGAAGCTTGCACATTACAGATATTTTGTCAAAAGACAAATATAAAAAGCAGGCAGCATATCCTAAGTTGTTATATTGTAAGTAAAACTCTGACCTTTAACCCTATGACCCTAAAATCAATAAGGGTCATGTATTTGACATGGCTGTTCATACTATAAAATTTTACAACTGTAGGTTGATTAATACTTAAGTTATTGGGCGGAAACCGTTTTCAATTTTAAGGTAATAGTGACCCAGACCTTTGACCTTGTGACCAAATAATTGATAGGGTTCTTCTTCTCAATATCGACAATCATCCTATAAAGTATAAACTCTGTGCGCCAAATGGAACTTAAATTTTGCTTCAGAAACCACAATTTTCAGCTTAAAGATCATTGTCACCCTGACCTTTGTCCTTATGACCCTTTAAATAAAAAAGGATAATGTATTGGACATTGCTGTTAATCCTATAAAATTTCACCGCCGTAGATTGATTACTACCTAAGTTATTGATCGGAAACTGTTTTTAGTTTTACGGCAATAGTGACTTTTACCTTTGACCTTGTGGCCCAAACGTCAATAGGGGTCTTGTACGCAATATGGCCAACAATCCTATGCTTTTTGAATATTGTGGGCTGAATGAAAATCAAAATTAAGTTGTGCTTCGGAAACCAAATTGCTAACGGACGGACGGACAGCAGACAGGCGGACGGACACCAGGGGGTATAACATAATATGTCCGAAATTCTTTCAGGCACATAAAAAGCAGGCAATATATCCGTCGCCTGCAACGTTTTCAATTTTGCCGTGTTTCTTTAGGGATTCTTATTTTCTCTATTTGTTCGGTATGTGAAATGTTTTGAGGTAAACTATGTTTCAGTGCACGCCAGAATATCGAATATTACATAATTTGGATTCCCAAATACTAAATCTACTTATGAGGCTTTGTACATTGTAGTTAAATAAAAGAGAGTACACTAACTTTTCATCAATTCCGTTAGTGTAGTGGTACTAGTAAATAAAAACACATGCAAATACAAATTAGCTTATTAAAAAAGATATGAACCAGGTAGGGGAAACATATTTTCACAACAAAATTACACGAAAACTGCAGACACAGTTTGATTGGGTCTATACAGGAGGGATAATCAAAAAGTACAACATTCCTCACACACACTAGCACCGGCTTGAGCAATACGCAATGTACAACACTTAAAAGAGTAAAGTTAAGATATGTGTTGGGGTAAAATGCGTTTGTGAAAGTTTGGTCTAAGAACACACGAAAGTATGCACGGTCTTGTAATATCAATGCAGCTTTTGACAATGATAGCAAGAACGTGTAAATCACGACCATGCAAAGGGACACTTATAATATAGAATAGAGAAAAACAGAATCCCTAAAGAAATTCCAACACAACAAAATTGAAAATGTTGCAGGCTCGGTTTGATTGAGCCTGTTCATGAACGGTACTGGTAAGTGCAAATTACCGTCCACGCCCCCTAGCAACGGCTTAAGCAGAATTCAACATTTAACACGAAAATGGTGAAATTTTGAATTAAGAAAAATCCGCAGATGTGCAGTCACATAAATGCCATGTGAACCAATCCGAATGTTATAAGAAGAAACAACTAGAAAAGAAGATTAAAGTAAACAAAATATGAACATAATGAATACTGACATGATACAAAGATATTTATGATATAAACCAGATTTTTAAAAATGTTGAGCTTCTAATTGGAAGACAGTGATTCGCTTATTGAGAAAAAAGAGTCATGCGCATAAAAAATCGATCGATTACGGTAGCGCATAAATTTTGAATTCATGTGAATTTGAGGTATACGAGGGGTATATGTTAATTAGTAGCATCGGCAGCGCGTTTTTATAGATAAATCATGCCTGTGAAAAATGATTACTAGAGTCCTTCCAAACGTGCATCATGGAACTTTATACACTTTTCCAGCCTAATAATACATAACTAAACAGTATTTATGGATATTTGTTTGGGTATACTGTTTATATACTGGCAGAGAGCGCTTCCGACGTCACTACCGGTTTCGAACCGGCGGCAACGAAGGCAAGACTTGATGTATGCATTTAACTGAGTGTTCAAGTGACACTACCCCTATCAGGCACAGCGACATGGGAAACAATTCCATAACTTTAAAACTATAGAGGGTGCATAACCTTTTTCACGCTCCTGCTACGTCGAGCAACAACTGGGCGATCGCTGTTTTTAGCTGCTCACATTTTGTTTGCGAGTTTATTGTCGCGATAAACAAAAAGCCACGATTCATCCCCTGTTACAATTTCTCTTAGGCGTCTAGGGTTTCGATCGTTTAAGTGAAATCAAACGGGCGTACACTTTCCTTAACTTTAATTTTTCTTTAAAGATGGAAAATACATATGAAGCACTAAGGCCCGATACGTCACTTACCTCCTCCTCGGTATATCTTCTATTTTAATCAACTATGTGCTGATGTATATGCGGGGATCATCCTTAACATTAGTTCTACTATCCTTAAGCATTGACACCTACGTGGTTACTGTTCGATATGAATTGGGCATTTTCTCTAGATCTGTTTTTATTTCTGAAGAGCCCTTACCCAATAACCCACAAGTTTCGTAATAAGCTCTTTGCTCTTCTCTTAAATTACAATGCAACTCAGTCATGTTAACCAGCATACACAAACAAGTATTTAAATAACCAGTTAAAATTTAATTGCCCGTGCAAATCGTGCTAAAATAGACTGTTGGTTAGAAAAATCAATAATCTTTCAAACAGTATATTAAACAGGTACTTCAAATCATTGTTAAATTGAGCTGTTGTCACTTATTAAAAATATGCCCCTCATATTATTGCATTAAGCAGTGTAATTTAAAGATCCTGTATGTTGTAATTGAGGTTGTATACCACACTTAATTGAAATTATATATATGTATATAATTATGCTTATAAAACAAATTTTCAAACATCGAAGAATATGTAAGATATGTACTGCAAATATTTGTACATATTGTATGAAATCATTAAAATATATGCATTCATTTCTTACTGACAAATTTGACTTAGACTTTATAGAAAATATTTTTTATTACCTCCCTTTATTTTCATGACACGTTAAATTGGTAATATCTTTAAAAAATAATGCTTTTTGGAACTTGCAAAATTGATAAATCTTAATTTGAGCATCATATTTAAGATATAAAACCATTAAAAAATTGTGCTACAGGATCATTAAATGTATTTAATATTTGACTTGAAAAGGTCGATTAAAACTTAGAATGCATTGATATTTCATTATATGAGAGAAAGACTATAATTCAATGGCATTTAAAAATCTAGTGCAATATCATTTTTGGCAACATACAATAGTATCATGCAAAAGCCAATTTTTACAGCCGTCATCTTCCAATTATATCATATATTAAGAGAGTATACTTCCTTGGTAATTAAAACATTTATTACTGCCAGTACAAAAATATTATAAGTAAAAAAATGTACAAAGTTATCTTTCTCAAGTATAGAAATTATTAGGTATCTTCTCTATTACGAGCATTGAGATATTATTGAGTAAAATTATGAATCAATTCAATCGAACGCGTTACTATGAAATTGCTTTTTTTATAATATATAAAAACAAAAGCTTTTGTCGTGAATATAATCATACAGCTATTACGTATATACTGTACATCTTTGATATAAAACAATTAGTTATAACAGAACTGAGACCATAACGTTTCTTTACTATTTCTGCTAACACTATTTTCTTTCAATTGGCTCTTCACTTTTATCTGCCATTAGTTCAGCTTCAGTGGATACTTTATGTACTTTAAGGTTTGGGGTCTTTAACCATAATAGTGGCGTCATAGGTTAAAGCTCCAGTAATAAATTGATCTTTCAGAAGTTGACGTACTCTAAAGAATAGAGATGCAAGCGTTTGTTTTTAAGTCTTCATTTACGAAGGCAATTTTGTAACCACAGTTTTTTTTTAAGTTATTCCCTTGACTGGTAGAGTTGTTAGGTTATTTTCGTCACCATTTTCAGAAACACCACTCATACGGAGACACTTTTGTCAGTTATACTACTCAGCCGTGTCAGTATCAAGTTCATTGCTCGCAATTCTTCATTCTCTTGTTCAAGATGATGGGTCTTTCTGTTAAGTCCTGTAAGAACTTCGTCAACAATAGCCTGAACTTATATATCTGCACTTAACAGTTTTGATTTAAATGTTTATTTAGAGAGGCAACGATAACAGCAATGTCCTCTTTTGACAGGAAAGGTGAGGGAAGTTCCTACTTTTTCTCTCTCTTATATAGGTGTTGAGCATTTGGCGCTTTCAGCTTTACTCATGATAACGGTAGCAGACTTTTTCCACTCTGTATAGTTTTGAAGTTTCAACGCGCAGTTGATTCTATTAATAGAACAGTGTACAAAAATCAAGGATAAGAAAGTGTCAAACAGTGTACTTTTTCAAAAATCAAGAGCAGCGTAATTCCAGTTAATAGATTTACACCCATAATAACCGATAAGTACATGTATGTGTGGAAATTGAGAAGCCATTAGTACCGAAATAACTTAAGATATATAACCAAGACAGATTTATATGAACCATATACATTTTCATTGCGCTAAAAATGGCCAAAACTTGGGGGTAATGGGACCCATAGTTATGTTACTTGCCAAGATCATAAATCTTTGTGTTGATTAGTAAGTGTGTAAATTATGAAATCAGTACAGTTAGAATATGATAAACAAGATCATCAAGGAAAGGCGGCGTTCAATGAACGCAGCCCCCACCCGACCCAGTAACAAGAGCCAGTGGCAAGGAGCCCAGGAGGACCCCAAACAAAAACAGGAAAGGGCATAAGGCAGAGTACGGGCAGGCAAACCACTACCTAAGAATAAATAATTAGAAACTGATAAGGAACTAAAAGAAAACAAATAAATGATTGAATATTAGGCCCATAAAGTCAAAAGGCACAGGGGAAGGGGACATGAGACCCGGGGAGGGGGGAATAAATAGAATAAATAAAAACTAGGGGCAAAGGGGAAGATACTTACCGTAGACGAGAAAACAACAAGAGACACAAAAGTGTCACCAAAACAGTATAAAACAACATAGACAAACATCTGAGGAACACAGAGGGGCGCCGCCTTGGAACGGTCAGCAGCATAAATACTGCTGTGGAGTTTAAAACATATTTGTTTTTGTTCTGTCATCTCATTTTTTCTTCTTTTTTTCACAAAAGTACAACCAAATCGTGTATGTGTGTATCTCAAGACGGAAATGCAGACGACAAATTAATTTTCTAAATGTGTGCATTTTTACATTGTTTGCATTTTATCATGTTACTTCGGAATGTTTCCCCCTATTTCACTTTAATTCGCATGTTTGCTTTTTTCATTTTTTCATCGTTGCTGCTTAGCATATTCATGTTATGTTTACGCGTGTACAAATATATTTAACATATACCATAAATCGACATATGGATTAGAATAATGACTTTAAATTAAACAAAACGTCGAATAATAACAATGGTTTCAATGGTTCAATTACTACTAACATTTATCTATAATTATATGATATCATATTATCTAAGCTTTCTTGTTTTAAATAATGTACACATGCGCTTGTACATCTGAAACACATAAATGCGACAATGTAACAAGAAAAAATATATAATGAAAAATGCGACGATTCAAGAATGCAAATAAAAAATACAACAACAAAAAGTTAAAACAGAAAATAAAACATAATAATGAGAAAAGGGGGAAACATGCAAAAGTTTGATTTTGTCCTTTCGCGTTTTCGCCTAAATAAAGCAAAAATGTGAAATCAGGAAAAGCGAAAAAAAGGGTTGGAATTCAATTTGTATCCACAACAACTGTTAGAACTTTGGTTTGCGGGGAATCATCCATTTACAGTATCTCGTCGCATATAAACATTCCGGGCTAAGCGTGTGATTTGGTGCACTTTTCTAAGCTAACATACATTCCAGGGTGATGCCACTCCGTGTTCCTGAATGTTTTGTAAATAAAGGCACATACTATGTTTCAGTTTGTAATTTGTTCTCAACGCTGGGTATCTAATCATCTTTATTTGTTTTTACGTTATACCCCACCCTCCTTTTCTCCTTTCTTTCCTGTTCTTGTCCGGTTTATTATAATATTAACACAGTCTTTAGTGTTTTCTTGAGTTTCCTGAGTTTTCCTTGATTTCTTCGTTAGCAATAGCAACACACTGTCCTTATTTTTCTTTTGCTCGGTTCCAAGTTGGATTCCGTGTTTGTGGTTCTGTGTAACTGTATTTTGTAGGGACTGCATTCATTAAATGTCACCTTGCGTGTGTTTAAGTTTGTTTATACTCGGCGCCGGAATAGCCACATGTCCCGAGATTATAGCATCCACTGTAGTCACATCGGGGACCTCTTTTTCATTCGGAATCTTCGTTCAGTAGTGGTAAAGGAGACGACATTATACTGTCAATGCATCAGCTTCCTGACCGACGATAACAAAAAAGGCCTTCAGAGTTAGTCACGACAGGTCAATTAATCATCTCTAGCGCTTAGGGTGACTTGACCTTGACATACCGTGTACCTTCATCTCCGCGACATGCACGCCTCTGAAGGGATTTGGTGAAGTTATATCAACCGTGCTTTGATGATCGTTACTTTTATACTGCGTCGTATCTTCGCGATACATGATGGCGTAAACACCTAACGTTTCTGAGAAGAACTAAGTAAAGAAAATTGTAGATATTAACTTATATTACTTATTCCTCATTGTAAGACAGATTAGTACCAATATTGTCCAGCACATTTAATAAATGATACTTACAAAAGGGTCTGCCAAAAATTCTTAAATAGTTCACAAGAAATATCGAACCCAAGTCCAATTGCCACCAGGAAAACGTAGAATCGCCTCCGTTTTGTGCTACGCTGCATGTTGCACATAGATCCTTATCATTATATGAATTAACTGGTGAATCTGTCCCGTCAATTGCACGGTCGGCGCTACATGTTGTGTATTGATTTGACTGGCGTGTTGTTGCAGATGTTGTACTGCGAAGGATATTAAGATCTGAAAAATAACTCAACATTTAGACAACACAATCATATCATTCTAGATAACAACTGCAAAAACTGAGTTAACAAAAATAGTTTGCTCTCAGTTTTCCTTTTAAATGTATTGTTGTGTAGCAAACATAGCTAGATCGATAAACCTGTCTTGAACTGAAAATACAAGAAATAGTCTTATCAAATAATACTTTTTTAAGTTGAATAAGTTGGCGTACATCAAAGTCACTTTTTATGAGAAAAAGTCGTAGAAATAAGATTTTGATAATTTTATATAATCAAAACGTTAAACCCCTTATCAGAATTGATATACTTATTGTATATAAAGCTCTGTATTGAGCTATATACGCTGATCATTAGCCGCAAAATAATAACAAATTTATAGGTATTTACACAATGAGAAGATATAAAAGATATGGATCAAATATTGTATCATGCCACGAATGAAAATGCATTTTATTAGATATTTTGTTTGTTTTACAAGCGTTGGTTCATAGAATACCATCGATTATTTCTTACAAGAACAACAAACATTTACGTTTTAAATTATGAAAACATTTTACGATATGGTCATGACACTGAATTCGTAGTAAACAATCTTTACAAATTACGATGTCATGAAAATGACACCTAATTATATAACAGATATACCTTCACAAACAAAGACTTATCCTTCCATGTTAAATGTTTCAATAACTATTCTATAAACATACAGGTGAAAAACCTTCATTACAGCCTAAGGAGTTTTCTAGTACTGTCCTTAAAACATGTTGCTGAGTTGATTGAGATTTTTATGTTGACACCATATCGTACGTTATAAGGCTAACTTGATAATTTACATAAATTCAGTATAATAAAATAGTTTAACGAAGTATTGCAATATGACAATTATATTACTAGCTAAGGCTAATACTATTCAAACAGCTTATCCAAACATAAACAATTGCAATTCTTATATAATTATTAATTAATCACTTGCAATATATAGTCATAATTATATAGATTTATATTTGAAGTGAAGAATGAAATCATTGATTTGAAATTAAAAAAAAAATTACCATCGTTACAGCTGTCTCCCTGCCAGCCCGATTCACATAAACTAAGGACACAGCTTCCATTAATATGATAACATCTCGAGTTGTTAATACAGTGACAAGTATCATTACAATTAACTCCAAAATGAGGGAAATTGCATGCTTCAATAAGAAATTCATACACATAAATTTTATATTATTATAATCGCAAGAATTCAATAGGATATCAAATATTTAATTTACTTTATGCATTTCAGTAAGATATAAAACTCGTTTCAAATAAAAGCAATGCACAACTTATAAAAAACTATAACCTTCAGCATGATTTTGGTACCGTCGGACTAGGTAACATCTAAAAAATTATATGTATGACTATAATTAGGTCTTAATTAAAACGTGGTTATAAATGAATATGGAATGCTTGTCACTTCAAATTGATATTGATTTATTTAAACACACTTTGCTTCTGCAAAATATTCCATTTTTACAAAAAAAAACGAAGTAATACCTAGATATTCAGCAAAACAGTGTTACCACTTGACAAGGCACATGCGTTAAAACAATTAAAACTTAAGTTCTGGACATTAATAATGCTCATTCTGTCATTATCAAGTAGTGATAAATTGAATTTGTATTTCAAAAGATTGACTTTTGTAATGGTAATTGACAAACATTTGATATTGGAAAATGAACAGGCTTAATTATTATTCTGCCAAAAATATAAAAGACTGTCCCATATTTTTATAAATTGAACATTACGGGTAAATCGGATGGATATTTGCAAAAATTCATTGTGCCGCGTGAGCTACTTATCATTCATGCAAATAAATTATAAAATGTAAAGGAATTATTGCACATTCTTAACATATTTTTACTTTCACCTGTTCACTCACTATATAACCTTTGACGGAGATTATGTCACTTTTACCATTTTCCGTCTGTAATGTTGCATGTGAAAGGATTGAGACAGAGGCAAATAGGCGAACAGTTATATCCAAATGATCTTTTGGGGAATCTGTTTTACTATATATATTGTAATTCAGGAAAAGCTATAAATAATATTCATTTACAAATTCTCAGACACAATAAGTTACAGTTTTAAAATAGAACCATAAATCACGACATAAACCACAAACATTGTAGGTTTGGTTTGATTGACCTGGGTCATGGTTGGTAGTGGTAGGTGTAAGCTATCGTACTAATGTTTAGCACCGGCTAGGTGCAAGTGGCAAACATGTCATTAAATTTGAGCTTAAATGTTATGGGGAATACAATTCCACAGTCTGTGTACTGTTCTAAGGTTTTGTTATATTTGTATATATGACCAAATGCATTTTCGCTAAAATATTTCAAGGTGATTAAGTTGCTTTCCGCACTTTGATTTCGATTTCACTAAATCCTGAGCCAAAACAGTGCTACAGGGCTTTAATTTACATTAACAGCAATGTCTAACCATATATTATATAGAAAAAGGTAAATTAAAGCAAAATAAATCGGACAAAAACATATCAACTATTTACATAATCATTAGGTTTAACAATTTGTTGAATGAATAATTTGTGTGCTTGTGTCACAGCTGGGGCCAAGCCAGCCCGGATCGCATGAACCAGTCTTACAATGTCCAATTATAGCATTACAACATACAGTTGAACAGTTAATACCAAATCTTCTGTAGTCACAAACTTAATAAGAAAAAAGCCATAAGATTATGATTTTATTTTAGCTTGTATTTGTTTAAACTAGCAATTCTAACATAATATATAACACATCAATTATATGATACAAATAGCGTGTATGCAAAGCTCTTCAAACTTTGTTGCTTTTGCACTAACATCAACTGCATGCTCTTAGCTTAAAGTATACAAACTGGTAAATTACTTTATAAATCAAAATTGAAGGCAAAACAATCGAAGACAAAGATATCGTCATCTTATGATTTACATTAAAAAAGGTTCTACAATTTCTTGAATGAATAATTTGTTTGTACCTTTGTCACAGCTTGGGCCATGCCAGCCTGGATCGCATAAACCTGTCTCACAATGTCCAGTTATAGCATTACAACTTGTATTATCACGACAGTTACATACAGTTGAACAGTTAATACCAAATCGTCTGTAGTCACAAACTTAATAAGAAAAAAGCCAAAAGATTATGATTTTATTTTAGCTTGTATTTGTTTCAACTAGCAATTCTAACATAATATATAACACATCTATAATATGATACAAATAGCGTGTATGCAAAGCTCTTCAAACATTGTTGCTTTTGCACTAACATCAACTACATGCTCTTAGCTTACAATATACAAAAATTGGTTAATTACTTTATACATTAAAATTGAAGGCAAAACAATCGAAGACAAACATACCGTCATCTTATGTTTTACAAATTAAAAAAAGGTTCTACATGAATAATTTGTTTGTACCTTTGTCACAGCTGAGGCCAAGCCAGCCTGGATCGCATAAACCAGTCTTACAATGTCCAGTTATAGCACTACAACTTGTATTATCACGACAGTTACATACAGTTGAACAATTTATACCAAATCTTCGGTAGTCACAAACTAAAAAAATATGATCTTACCTTACCTGGTTATTGATAAAACTAGTAGTTCTAACTAACTTACAAATCTAAAATATGATAAATATAGCTTGTATGCCAAGCTTCTCAAAATTTATTCCTTTTGGACTAGCGCTAACTGCATGATCTTAGCTTTAGTATACAAAAAGTGAATAATGTATTCATTCAAATAAAAGCCAACGTAATCAGTGAAATCATACCAACAACTAATTTTTACATGGACATTAATTTCCTCCATTTGTTGAATGGATAAAACTTGTTTGTACCTTTGTCACAGCTGAGGCCAAGCCAGCCTGGATCGCATAAACCTGTCTCACAATGTCCAGTTATAGCATTACAACTTGTATTATCACGACAGTTACATACAGTTGAACAGTTAATACCAAATCGTCTGTAGTCACAAACTTAATCAGAAAAAAAAGCCATAAGATTATGATTTTATTTTAGCTTGTATTTGTTTAAACTAGCAATTATAACATTATATATAACACATCTATAATATGATACAAATAGCGTGTATGCAAAGCTCTTCAAACGGTGTTGCTTTTGCACTAACATCAACTGCATGCTCTTAGCTTAAAGTATACAAAAATTGGTTAATTACTTTATACATTAAAATTGAAGGCAAAACAATCGAAGACAAACATACCGTCATCTTAGGTTTTACAAGTTAAAAAAGGTTCTACATGAATAATTTGTTTGTACCTTTGTCACAGCTGAGGCCAAGCCAGCCTGGATCGCATAAACCAGTCTCACAATGTCCAGTTATAGCATTACAACTTGTATTATCACGACAGTTGCATACAGTTGAACAGTTAGTACCAAATCTTCGGTAGTCACAAACTAAAAAATTATGATCTTACCTTATCTGGTTATTGATAAAACTAGTGGTTCTAACTAACTTACAAATCTAAAATATGATAAATATAGCTTGTATGCCAAGATTCTCAAAATTTATTCCTTTTGGACTAGCGCAAACTGCATGATCTTAGCTTTAGTATACAAAAAGTGAATAATGTATTCATTCAAATAAAAGCCAACGTAATCGGAGAAATCATACCAACAACTAATTTTACATTGACATTAATTTCCTCCATTTGTTGAATGAATAAAAATTGTTTGTACTTTTGTCACAGCTGAGGCCAAGCCAGCCTGGATCGCATAAACCTGTCTCACAATGTCCAGTTATAGCATTACAACTTGTATTATCACGACAGTTACATACAGTTGAACAGTTAATACCAAATCTTCGATGGTCACAAACTTAAAATGAAAAGGCCATACGAATTATGATCTCACCTTACATGGTAAGTGACCAAACTAGTAGTTCTAACTAATTTACAAATATATTATTGATAAAAACGTGTTTACAAAGTTCCACACACTTTGCTACTGTTGCACACACTAGCATAAACTAAGCTTAAGTATACAGAAAGGTGAATTACCATATACATTAAAATTAAAGCCAACAAAATCGGAGGATGCATTCCAACAAATTATTTTTACATTAAAATTAATTTCTATCATTACTTAAATGACTAATTTGTTTGTACCTTTGTCACAGCTGAGGCCACGCCAGCCTGGATCGCATAAACCAGTCTCACAATGTCCAGTTATAGCATTACAACTTGTATTATCACGACAGTTACATACAGTTGAACAGTTAATACCAAATCTTCGATAGTCACAAACTTAATAAGACAAAAAGATATGAATTATGATCTAACCTTAGGTTATGAGTGTTAAAGCTAGCAGTTCTAAATAATTTACAAATCCATAATATGATAAAAAGCGTGCATGCAAAGCTCCTCAAACTATCTTACTTTTGCAATCACATAAATTGCATAGCCTTATCTAAAAGAATACAAAATGGTGAATTACTGTATACACAATGTACATTTAAAATTAAAGACAAGAAAATCGGAAAAAGAACGTACCAACTAAATAATGTTTCATAAAGATAAGGTTTTATATTTTGTTGAATAAAAAGTTTTTTGTACCTTTGTCACAACTGAGGCCAAGCCAGCCTGGATCGCATAAACCAGTCTTACAATGTCCACTTGTAGCGTTACAACTTGTATTATCACGACAGTTACATACAGTTGAACAGTTTATACCAAATCTTCGATAGTCACAAACTTCAACAGAAAAAACAACAAGACAAAAATTATTATCTAACCTTATTTTTGTCGTCTGTCAAAATAACAGTTCTAAATAATTTCCAAATCTATAATATGATAGAAAAGCGTGTATGCAAAGCTCCTCAAGCCTTTTTATTTTTGCAATTACATAAATTGCATTGCATGCTCTAAGCTTAATGTTTACAAAAAGGTGAATAATTGTATACATTAAAATTAAAGTCAAAACAATCGGAGATATAACCTACCATTTACTAATGTTTTACATAATCATAATGTTTTATTATTTCTTGAATAAATAATTTGTGTGTACCTTTGTCACAGCTTGGGCCAAGCCAGCCTGGATCGCATAAACCAGTCTTACAATGTCCAGTTATAGCATTACAACTTGTATTATCACGACAGTCACATACAGTTGAACAGTTAATACCAAATCTTCTGTAGTCACAAACTTAAAACGAAACGGCCATAAGAATAAGATCTAACCTTACATGGTAAGTGAATAAACTATCAGTTCTAACTTATTTACAAATCCATTATTGCGAAAAAACGTGAATACAAAGCTCCACAAATTTTGTTACTACTGCACTAGCATAAACCGCATGATTTTAGCTTTAGTATACAGAAAGGTGAATTACCGTATACTTGCACCTTAACATTAAAGCGAGAAAACGGAGGATACATCTCAACAAATTATTTTTACATTAACATTAATTTCTATCATTTCTTGAATGAATAATTTGTTTGTACCTTTGTCACAGCTGGGGCCATGCCAGCCTGGATCGCATAAACCAGTCTTACAATGTCCAGTTATAGCATTACAACTTGTATTATCACGACAGTTGCATACAGTTGAACAGTT
>NW_026852666.1:0-35777 GCF_026571515.1 Ruditapes philippinarum
TATTACATTTTACAATAAAAAAAAAAACCTGTTTTAAAGGGCCCAGTCTCTTTTTAACGGGCCATTGCCATGAAACATATTTTAAAAAGGGCAATTTGGCTTTTTTTTTGGGCTGGAAAATTAAATTTTTAACCCAATTTTTCGGGCCTGCCCGGGTTTCCCCTAAAATTTAAACATTATATAGTATGTTTCCCCTTTCCCTTTATTAAAAAGTTGCCCCCCTTTTCCCCATTTTATGCTGTAAAAGGGGCACATCTTACATTACGTACTTTTTGGGTTAAAAATTGGTAGAGAACATTTACCTTTTTTTGGGCTTCCACTGGGTACTTGGGACAAAAAAAACCTTTTTAATAAAAAATAAGCAAAAACTATTTTCTTTGTTTATTGCTTTTCCTTTGATTTTTTGACAATCCGGAAAAACCGAACAAATTTCTAGTGGTAAAAATTTTCAAAAATTTTCCAAAAGGGTTGACCTATTCTGCCCCAAAAAAGGGGGGGAAAAAAAATTGCTTATATACCCAATCTATATTATTTATTAAGGGGTACTTAGAAATGCAAAATTCGTTTAAAGGGGAAGGCCTGACAATTGAAAATAAAAACACCTTAGATATTTCACGAATATCCCATATGCAATTTGACTGTTAAAAAATAAATTTTCTTTTAAAAAAATTTTTAAGCTCATAAAATTTAAAAAAAAAATTTGTTTTAAAATTTATTCTAATTTAAACAAAAATTTTTCTAATTTTTGGGAAAACTTTTTGGGAACCCATCTTAAATTTTTTTCCCGGGGTTTTATTAGATTAAAAAACTATTTTACATTTTGTAAGCTCTAACATAATTAAAGGGTGTTTTTACATAATTTTACCATTTTAAAAAATTTCTGAAAAATTGGTTTTTTCATATGATAAGGTCAAAAGTTAATAAGTTAATAATTAAGGGGTTTTTAATTTTTTAAGAGCCCCCCAAGTGATATCTGCGTATTGTTAACGGGATTACACCAGATATGTTCAAAAGTACTTTCTTCATCATAATATTTCGGGGAACAAATATACATTACTTTTTTAACTCGGCCTCAAAATTTTTTCCCGATATTGGGGTTTGTTTTATTACATGTATTGGTTAAGGGTTTTTGGGAATATTTCCTGCTTTTTTCCGGTTTGGGGATAACATAAATGAAAATTTCTTTAAAAATTTACATTAGTAAAAAAAAGAACAGTTCATATATTATAAGTTTTTAAATTATTTTGTAGGCCTCCATTTAGATTAAATTTAAACTATAAAGGTAGCTGTTTTTAATCACTTACCTCGGGGAAAATGTCGAAAATTTCTTTAAATTTAAGCTTAAAATCCATCATATCTTTGTCAATTTTTGATTATTTCAGGGGAAATTTAAAAAAAAAAGGGAAAGGAAAATTTGGTTGCGTATTTCTGATGTTTTTAAGCTTTTACATACTTTAAACACTTTTTGACAACTGTTAAAACATTTCCAAAATCTTTTAGCCAGAAATTTTTCCCAAAACCCACGGGATTTTGCAGATGCTTTATACCCACTTTTTCCGGGTTTTTTTAAAAAAAAGGGCTGGGGTTTCCCAATTGTCAAAAAATAATTTTAAAACCCATTTTGATGGATTTTTTGAAAGAATAAATGCACACAAGTTCAATTTTTCTTTATATTAAAAAAAAGGCAAATAGTCCTAATTTTTATTAAAAAGGGGTTTTAAAACAATAAACTCATTTTTTTTCCCTTTGGGGAAATTTCAAAACAAAACATTGATCATTTCAAAATCTAAAATTTTAAAATAAAAAAAAATGATAAAAAATTTAAAAAAACTTTTGACAGAAAAAAAATTTTTCATAAATTTTTTTTTTTGTTTAAAATTGTAAATTTATTTTTATTGACATCATATCTGATTTCATTTTATACATAAATTTTATGTCAAAATTTATTTAACTTTCCCTTTTCCCTTATTGTGCATCTTTCATTTTTTTGTAAAATGCACCCAAGGACAAATTCGTTTGATAAGAAATAGTATAAAAGCATTTAGAATTTTGATTATTTTTGAGGGGATGAAATATATTTAAATTCTTATTTAATTTTAGGTTTGCGTATACAGTTGAAAATGTAAAGAACTTTTAAAAAACTTTTTTTTTTCCCTTAAAATATTTTTCCCCCAAAAAAATCAAAAAACCCCCTGGGAATTAAAACCCCACGGGACTCGATTGTGTTTAACCAGCCCTGATTGACAACAAACATATTCTTCACCCTAACAAAAAATTTGGCTGCCTTCCAGTTTTTCAATTATGTATTTCTTCATAAGGAACAAAAATTAAACCCACACAAATACAGTTTTTTAATATAACGAAACAATCCTTGTAAAAATTTATATATGCGAAATTTTTCCCTTTTTCATTTGCCAAAGGGCTGAAACATGAATTCATATCTTTAAAAAAAATTTAATATACATAATGAAAAAACGTTAAAAATTTAAAATCAAAAAAGCAATTTTTTTTATTTTGGAAGTTCTAAAAATACGGCCCCCAAAACACTGAGTCATTTAAAACATTCTAACCATGTTAAAAATTTAATTAAAAAAAATTTTACCCAGATACTAGTAAACCCAAATTCATTTTAAATTATAAAGGGTTTTAAGTTTACCAGGGTTCACCCCAAAAAAATAAAATATTACCTCAAAATCAGAAGGGTTTACTTTAAAAAAGTATCTTTGTTTGGTTTCAAAATTTAATTTTTTTTCTTGGGGAAAGTCTATAATTTTTTTTGGATTTTTTTATTAAAATTAAGTTTTTTAAAACATTTTAAAAGGGCCCACAATAATCCCCCAAAAAAAGTTTTAATAAAATCTAAAAAAAAATCAAAATTTTCAATCTCACTTGAATAAAAAAATTTTTAACTTTCTTTTTAAACTTTAAAAGCTCACAAAATAATAAAATCTTAAACATTTAAAAATTATAAAAAAACAAAAAAATTAAGCTCCAAAAAAGAAAATTTCTTTATTCCTTTCCAATCAATTTTTTAAAGACAAAAAATTTTACCCCAATATTTTCACTCTTTTTACCCTTTTACAACCCTTTTTGGCCAAAAAAAAATATATTAAACACATGAAAACTTGAAAAGGTTTTTTTTCTAAGATTTTCGTTTTATACAAACTTGTATTTTTTTATACTTTGACTTTTAGGGGTTTTTCCTTCAATGATTTTCCCAAAACCAAATCATCTTTCCCAGTATTTAATGTAAAAATTAAGCAATCTAAAAGTTTTCTCTAAAAACATCCAAACAATTTTTTTTTCCTCAAATTTTTGCATCTTTATACTCATTTATAAAAAAAACTATTTTTTAAATACTTGGAAAAATTTAAATTTTTCTCAATCTTTATTTTAAGAAAAAGTAAAACATAAAGGGTTTAGTAACATTTTAAAAGCTAATTATGCTAATATAAACACCACATTTTTTACATTTTAATCAAAATCTGTTTTTAGCAGAAAAGGGAATATAATAACTTTATCCCACAATAGGTGTTAAAATTTAAAATTTTTTTTAAAAACCCTATCTTTGAGTACTGAAAATAAAATTTTTGGGTTTTAAAAACATAGCATTTTAACAACTTGATTTTGTCCTCGCTTTTTTCTCTAATCTATGCTCACAACGGGGGAAATGGATTTTTAAACCTTTTCCTCCCAAAACATTTCAGCATATACCCTTAGGTTAAGGGGGTTGGGACAAATGTTAGCCCTAAGAATTTCACCATTATTTATCCCTGTGTATCATAAAGGCGACTAAATGGGTTAAAATAACTAGATTATGCATCTCATAACTCTACAGGGGAGGTGGTTTTTCTCCTGGGGTTGCTTTGAATTAAAAAAACCTAAGATTAGCCAAATTTATCTTTTCCGGGTTTCCCGCACCATAAGAGATTTTTGTTTATTGTTGCCATAAAACCCAAAAAAACCAATAAAACCCAAAAAAACCAATAAAAACCCAAACCCAAACCCAAAAAAACCCAAATTAAAAAAAAACCAAAAGGGCATCTTTCCCAAAAACCATTATTTTTTTAATTTTAAAATTTTTATTTTTTAACCCCTTTAAAATGAATGGGCTTTCCCTTTTTTAAAAAAAAAACCTTTTCAAAATTTTCCCAAAACAAGTTTTAGTTATTTTTTAAATCATCTTTTTAAAAGCAAAACACCCTTTTCTCTTGAGTTTATCTTTAAATGAAAAGAAAAAGTCTATATCCAGCTTTTTTTATTAAAAAAAAAATATAGACTAAAAAAATTTAAAATAAGGGAAACCCAATTTCCATTAAAAAAAAAGGAAAAATTCTTGCGTCTTAAATTATTTTCTTTTTTTTAAAAATGCATGTATGATGTATTTTTTTATAATTTTGTGGGAAACAAAGCAATTCAGTTTTATCCCAAACAGAATTTAGATTTGTTTTTATACAACCCAAATTTCTGAATTTTTGTTGGGATGCCCGTAAAATTTTCTAAATTGGGAACAGGGCCCTTTTATGAAAAAAACAGAATCGCAAATTAAAAAATTTAAAAAAAACAGGGCCAAAAATTTTTTAAAACAAAATTTTTTAAAAAAAATTATGTAAGCTTTTTTTTTTTTACTTTTTTTAACTGGAAATTAATAAAATTGGAAAACAAAACTAAACCGTTTTAATCACCCGGAAAAAAAACCAAACCCGTTCTAAAATACTTTTTATTATCCATCAGAATATATTATTTATTTAAAAATTTTTTGGGAAAGAAATTTTTAAAAAAAAAAAATTTTGTCAGAAATCACACTGTTTAAAAAAAGAATATCATTTAACTGTAGACTTGGAAAAGGTTCAATTGGTGATGGGTTTTAAGGCTTTTACTTCCCAAAACCCCTTGCCTCTCATAAGTTGTTTTTAATCCCCCCAGGGCTTTTCATGGTCTACTCATACCAAGTTTAGCTTGAAATCATGAAAAGAAACCCCCATGAAGGGTCTTCCCCACCAGTAAAGCTGGAAATTGCCATATTAAAAAACCCCAAACCAAAAAAAAAAAGCCCTTTTAAAATATTGGTTTTTAAAAATATAAAAATTTTTAAATTTTTAAAAACTTTCACTTGGGACTTTTAGAAAAATTCATGATTTAAAAAAAATTTTTTTATTCAACACAAAAGGGGTATGCTTTCCCTTTAAAATTTTTGGCTTTCCTTTTAAAGGGAATTAAACTACAAATACAAATTCATCAAAGTTTAAAATTTTTTTTAATTTAAAAATTTTAGCAGTTAAAACCCTTTCCCGCCAATAATATCAGAACTGTTAAATAAGGGAAAATGATCAAAAAAGAATATAAATGGGGGAACTCAAAACCCCAAAAAATGATGAAACAACTTATCATTAGGGGGAAATTTCCATTACTACTTTTTTTGTCCTAAAAAGGGATTGACCACTAAATCCTTAAAAAAAGCTTTAGTTTTGGGATTAAATATATATCATTTTATACTTTTTGTCTTTTAACCCCCCTAAACCCAATTTTTTGGGGGGTTTTATAGGGTCAGTTGGGTTTGGGCGTTCCACATCATTTGGTTTAGGGGTGGGAAAACTTTTATTTAAAGGGGGTTTTTTTAAAACAAACTTTTTATAGGGAACCATATGTGGGAAAAAACCCCCTTTGGGATTCATTTTGGGCCCCCCGGGGCAAGCACCTTACTTTAAAAAGAAAAGTTTCTGGAAAAAAAACTAGATAAGAAAGAGATATTTAATCAAACTTTTTTATAGCCCAAACTTTTTGAAAAACCCTTTTTAATTCATTTTGGGCCAACTGGGGGAAAGGGCACCATTTCTAAAAAAAAAAAATTTTTTTGGGCAATTACTAGAATAAAAATGAATAAAAATTTAAACCCCAAAACCCCGGGTTTTTTTGCCAAATTTATATGAAAACCTGGGGGGATTGAAATTTAAATTTAAATAATTTTGGGGGGAAAATTTTGGAAAAACTAAACCCAAATTTAAATCAACCAAAGACAAAAGAATTCCAAAAATTTGGAAAAAAAAAAAAAAACCCCAAGTTTTTTTTTTTTTCATTTCTTTCATATTCAATAAGATCGTAAAAATTTAAAACCCTTTTCCCTTTCCTTACCAGGTTTTTTAAAATTTTTTTTTATGACGCCGTTAACAATTTTTCCCAATTAAATGTTTAAAACTTTGGGGCAGTTATCAAAAAGGGGACTTTTCACAGTTTGCAATTTTCTTTTTTAACACTTATAATTTCAAAATTTTTTTTTAATTTTAAAATTTTTCCTTTTTTATTTTTTTTTTGTTATAAAACTTTTTGATTTATCAATTTAAAGGGCTTTAAAATTTTTTTTAATAAAATAAACGCCACCCATTTAAACGGGGCCTTTAAAAAACATTTAAGTGTCTAAAATTCGTCAAAAATATATTTTTCCTAGACATTAGAAATCCTTTTATATTTTCATTTCTGGGATATTAAAAATTTTTTTAAACTTTAATTTTAAAATTATAAATTAAAAAAAATTTAAAAACAAGGGGGAAATTTTAATATTTAAATTTTTTTTGGGGGAAGAGGGAAAGATTTTATATTTTTGCAGTCAATCACAAAGAGTCGGTTTAACCGAACAAAAAAACAAAACAAATTAGGAATTTTTTTCCAAAAAATAAACATAATCTCGATTTACAATAAAAATTAAAAAAAAAAAAACCCTTTTACCCTTGGGCCCAAAAAAAGTCTTTTTTAAACCCCCATTATTCCAAAACCCTTTTTTAAATGTATAAATTTGACCAATCAATTTATTTTGGAAAACGGTACGTCAAAGAGAAATATCGGAAAAAGTTTAAAAGTAAAAAAAGGAATATTGGAATAGGAAAAAAAAATCCAATTCCTTAAATTTTTCCCACCCCTTTAAAAATAAAATTTTTTGTTCACCCTGGGGACTTCAAAATTTTTTAAAAGGTTGGGGTTCAAAATTTTTCTTCAGACCACTTTTTTTTCAAAAAGTCAAAGTTGCTTGGGGTCACAAACACCTTCCCTATAGCCTTAGTTTTTATTTTATGGCACCAAACCTTTTTTCAGTAAATATTTCTTGAATACCTTTTTTTGGGAAAGTACAAAAAAAATTTTTCCATTAAAATTTCCCCTATTGGTTTTCTATGAAAAATCTGACACATAAGTAAAACCTTACAATTTTTAATTTTGGTTTTTAAATTTTTATTGAAAAAAAAGGGGATACATAATACAAGTTTAATAATTTTTTTAATTAAAAATGCAATTTTAAAGCACTTTTTTCCCGATCATTATTTTTCTATTTTGTCTATTAGGGTTTTAAAATAATTTTTTTCTAATGAGGGGGGAAGGGGGTGGGGGTGTTTAATTTATGGCCCAAAGCAGTTCGGGAAATTTAATGGGTAAAAAACAAGTCGCCCTCAGGGTCCCTTTTTTTCTCCAAAAACTTTGTTTTTTTTGCGATTGGTTAACATCCCCACCGACCCCAGTATAAGTCAATTATCCATGTTTCCCGCTTAAAAATGTGGAGGAAAAACCTTTAGGTCCTTCCATGGATTATTTTAGGGCCCAAAACCCGCACCTGAGTAAAACCATTTGACGTTCGTAAAACTAGGGGGATTTGTTCCTCACATGAAAGAATCCAAAATCCCTTGGGGGGTTTTAACCCACAGCCCAAATTTTTTAAATAAATAACTAAAATTTTTGAACAAGGGCAAATATTTAAAAGGGCCCTGGGTTTCATCTGATCAGAAAAAAATTGGGTTTAGACATCTGTTCATGTGCAAAAATTTTTTAAAGGTATTAATTTCATGTACTTTGAATTTTTTCAAAAAATTTTCATTTTAATACCCCCAAAACATGACAATACTCTGCTTTTTGCCCTCACCTTTCGTCCTCTAAAAAATTTTTAAATCATAAACCTTTTGGGCAAAGTTGATCCGCCCCAAAAACAAAATTTATATGGAAAAAGCTTAATAAAAATAGAAAAAAAAAAATTTAAATCTTCTTTTCGGAAAATTTTAAGTACATTTCGCTTAACTTTTCCCTTGGGAGCTTTTCTAGGGAACTAAATATATGAATAACATCCCGCCGTGGGTCACCCCAAAAATCATAAGGATTTCTGATGTAAATTATATTTTAGATAGCTTTTCTTCTTTGAAAATTTTTTTTTTTTTATGGGCTTTTTAAAACCCAAAATTGCCCCGGGTTTACCCTTTTGCCCAACCCCTTTTTATTTATTATCTACTTTTGTTAACTACATTTATTGCCCATTTTTAAAACTTTTTTAAAAAAATTTTTTACAGGATACAAAAAAATTTAAAAGAAAACCCCGAACCTTTTTGGGTTTTTAAATGTGTTTTTCATTTTTTTTCAATTGAAAATGAAAGAATAACTAAAAAATCTAACAATATGTGTTTACAAATGAAGGGTTTAAAAAAGTTTTTTCAATTCCCTGAAATACTTTTTTGCAATTAAACCCCTTCAATAAAATTTTTGAAAAGGGAAATTTTTTTCACACATATTTGGGAAATTTTTTTTTTATTTTGTTTAAAAGGTTTCAAAAAAATAAATTTTCCCAAATTGGTTTTTTTAGGGTGTTTTTTAATATTTTGAAAAATGTTTTCTTTTAATTTAAAAGGGGGGCTAATTCTCACATTTACCATTTTAAAGGGCTACTTATTAATCCCTTTAATAGTAAAAAATTTCCCCGATACATTAATTAAATTATTTTAATAAAATTTTTTTTGAAACAACAATTTCCCTTTTTTTGAACAAGTTAAAATAATAAAATTTAAAATTTTAAGGTTTTTAAACCCATTTTTTTTTAAAAAAAAAATTTAATTTTTTAAAAAAAAACACCTTTATGGGTGGGGGTTCCCAAATTTTAATTTCCCCAAAATTTTTTCCCTTTTTGTTCCCAAAATCTCTATAAAAACATTTAGCTTAAAAAAAGGTACAAAGGGCCTTTCTCAATGCCCCTCAAATCTTCATCTATAAATTTTTTTGTTTTATAAAAAAAATATAATTAAATTAAAATGGCATCAATTTTCCCACTCAGGGACCCCTCCCTTTTCCTGGCTCTATATTTGCCCCCACGCCCCTCACTGCTAGGGTTCGAAAACCCACATGGAGAAGCTATTTCCCCTATTACAGAACTTCGGTGGGTTTTATCCCGGGCCCTTCGTGCCTGAAATCAATGCAGGGAAGGGCATTGACTGTTCTTCCTTCATCAGTAAAGCTGGGAAAATGTCGCCCATATGACCTATACTGTGTCGGTGTGGCGTTTTTTAAACGCAATCAAACAAACAAAACCCAGACCATATTGGTGCAAGGACCTAAAACACTTAAACTTCCAGCAAGGTTAAGTGTCGAGCTTTTCTTTATAGGATGTCAGTTATCTTGCTAGATAGGATGATTTTTGGTGTTTTTATATTGTGTTCTCTTTGATTTCAGGGCCATTGGGGAGGTATTCATTGGAAGAGAAAAAATTTGGTATTCCAGGGGTGGACCATTTTCTTATTATGGAGTTGAAAGGCCTTGAGTAAGTAGGTAAAGCATTGGGGACTTATTTTGCTATGTTTGAAAATATTATTGGTTACTGACCCAATCTATTTTTTATCTGGAAACAACAACCCATTCGTTTCATTTTTTAGGGAAAAATTTCAAAATAAGTATTGTTTTTAAAAAAAAACCCGTAGACCCTATTTTTCAAAAAGAATAACCGGGTTATCTTGGGATTCAGGCTGGGCCCCCTTTGGAAAAATATATCATTGTCACAACAGGCTAACAGTTTAAAAAGTGAATTTAAAAAATATGTTATTATTTAATTTTACAAAATTTTAAAGTTCAATTAAAATGATTTTTATTTAAAAGGGTGGGAAAATTTTCAGGAATTTTTTAAGAAAACGACAAAATTTTTGGGCAAAAGTAAACAAATTTTTGAAAACAGCAGAATTTTATATAAATTTTTTAAAATTTTTTAGGAAACCTCATACATGTATTATTTTTAAATGCACCCAAAACCCATCTCAGTAGGAACATAAAATTTCAAACTGAAAAAAAACCAAACTTCAGCAGGGGAATATTCTGCTTTATATTTTATTAAATTACTCCAACCTTGCACTGGTGTTGACTTGTTTGTATTTCTTTATTACTTTCTTATTTTGATTACCAATGTACTTTATATAGAGTTATAATTTGAGAAAAAAGGTAATAATTACACGTACAAGCAGTAAAAAATTTAAACAAAAAAAAAAATGAGACTTCTTTTATTTTATTGATATTGGAAAGAAAAGATTAACTTTGTAAAGTTTCCAGTTCTTGTCCCTATTAATCAGACTCCCTTAAACCTAAGAAATTTCTCAGCAATTGCATCTTTACTGAGTTTCTCATGATCGCAGTACAATTTCTGCCATTGATTGATCCCTGTTTACTGGTGAATGTCTATTGCTAATACAGTTTTTACAGTAGCATGGAAATATTTTTTTCAATTTTATTGAAAAAATGTCACCCGGATATGCAATAACACCCGTGACCCCATAAAATCTATGAAAACCTTTGGAAATTTTCGGGAAAAGTCAATTATAAAAAGGGGAGCCAATTTTGTATATTTTTTGGCAGGGGTTTATATTTTTTAATTTTTTAAAATTTTTTTTATCAATTAATTGGGTTTTTTGGGCCCTTTTAAAAAGTTTACTCTTTTGAAAAAAACCCAAATAATTTTTATCTCAGCTTTTAATATAAAAAGATTTTAAAGCCACTTTTTAATACCCGCTGTTAAAATGACTTTTGTATTGTTTTTTCCATTCAATAGAACACAAACAAATGATATATTTAAAATTTAAAAAATTTTTTTACAGAATTAGTGAGAAAGGGAAATTTTCCCCATCCCTGCACAACAAAAGACGTGAAACAATTTAAAATACATCCCGGGCTTTACGTTGAAAGGGTACAGAGACCCCTAAATTTCCCCCGAATTAAAAACCCCGCAAAATGTAGCCGCCACAAAAATTTATGGTCTGTCTAAGGGAAAATACCATGGGAAAATGACGAGGCATTCACTAAAGGGAAAGGGCACATCTGTCCAAAATTAACCAGGGGTTTTAAAAACGGGGAAAAACCCGTTTCCCGGCCCAAAGTCCATTTATTTCCATTTATAAAAAAGTTTGGGGGATGCCAAAAAATTTGGGGTAAAATTTAAAACATTTTTTCTCCAGAAAAAAGCATCGGGGTGATGAAAAAAAACCAAAAGTAAAAAATTTTCTGGGAATTTTTTACTTGGAGAAAAACCCGGGCCTACGTCAGAAATGGGTTGGGGCAAGTTGAAATTACCTTTAAAGAACGAAGAAGGAAAAAAATGACTCCCAAAATGAAAATTTTAGTTTTAAAAGAAATCTTAAAGGCCCGTCATGAAAAAACTAAAAGGGGGTCAAAAAAAACGCACTATGTGATTTTTAAGAAAAAATGGGCAAAGGGGTGTGATACTTTTAAACCACATACGTTTTCACGTCAGGGGAGTTCACTCCGTTGGTAGACAGAAAATCTAAGCAGAATCATGCAAGTGGAGATTCTTGATAAATATTGAATTTTGTCGAAATATGTACTGGTAGTATGTGTTGAACTGGTGACAGTTGTTGATTGATGTAGAATTTGTTGATTTTTGGAAATTGAATGTTTTCGTTTGGTATCTATTTTATCAAAATGCTGCTAGATTTTAATGGTTGCGTATTGTGGTTTAATTTTTTTTTTCTCAGTACAATATTTATGTTTAACTCAGTACAATATTTATGTTTAATGTGCATTCAGATTTTTTCATGCTGCAGGTTTGTTACTCAAGTATCAAAAAAGTATTTATCATCAACATGATTTATTTGTAATTAATCATACTAAATCCTATGTTTAAAAACAAGGTGTTTTTAAAATTAAAAAGCCAATATAAATTCCAGGTATTGTATGGGTTTAAAATGAATTTTTATTTTTTGTTAAAAAAATTTTTAAAAGTTTTGATTTCATTTTAAATTTTTAAGTATTTTTTTTTGAAACAGTTTTTTCCCAAATTATGGGGTAAAATTTTAAATCAATTTTTTTGGACAACTCTTTCCAAAGAAAAGGGGAATGAGTTTTTCTAATACCCTTAAGCAGCCATGTAAAATATCTTAAAATCAAAATTAGTACTGACTGAATACAGTGATCAATACCCTGGACCTTTACCATTTTTGGCATCATTTTCCCAAAAAAATTCCCGGGGGAAAAATTTTAAGCTTTCCACAAACATTTTTTTTCCCTTTGTTTTTGGGGTTTTTCAAACACCGTTTTAAAAATAAATCCCCCCAAAAACAAAAAAAACTTTCCAAATTTTTACAAAGTGTTTGATTTAAAATGGCTCAGATACTAAAGGAGATCCAATATTCTGTGGCAAGTTTATATTTTTCACTGTAAACTGGTGCATGTCCAAAAGATATTGGTACAGAAATAAAATACTTACGGCCATTTTCTTTTTCGAATTGATCAAAATTTTTCTTGGCAATGTTGCCGAAAATGAAGTCAAGGTCACATGGTATTGCTACACTGTGAATAGGGAACAGTGAAGACCAAGGTCAGATGGCACAGAAGTGCTGGCACAGATCTTGGTTTACATTTTTCATATAGGCAGAATCTGATGCAGGCTGAAGGTTGAATATTGAACCATATAATATATAAAAAATAAATGCAAATATTCAGATTACTCTTTTAGAAAGTTTAGCTTTGTGTTGAACACAAAAATAAAACATTTTTTCCCTAATATCAAACTTGTTTTATACGGAATGTTTTGTAAAAGACTGCGTTTTTTTTCTCTTGTTGAGTGAAAGTCTAGTTATGTACTTTGATGAAATAGATCATATCATTTGTTAAGAATATGTTAGTTGTAAATATGTTAAAGATTGTTTTATAGTCTATATTATAATGTTGATGTACTTATACTTATTGTATTTGTCTGTATTCTCTAGATGACCAGCTTTTTTTTTCTGCACAAGTGTGTGTTTTTGAAACGTAATTACATAAAGCCAAGATTTTTTTTTTTAGGTTTTTTTTTTTAGAAGCTTTTTTTTTTTTAGTTTTTTTTTTTTTGCTCATTCAGCTAAATTCACTAGAGCAAACATTTTTGCATTATTTTACCTCCACATTAACATGTTAGAATGTCTCACTATATCAAATCATTTTGTTTATCAAACATAATTGAAGAAGATGTAGTAGTGGTTTGAAGCCTGATGAACAATTTTTTTTGGTGATGTGATACCTACAAATCATTTTTTTAGCAGTATTAACTTTATAAAGAATATTTTTAGTGGTTTGATGCCTGATAAACTCACTTTTAGTTGTTTGAAGCCGAAAAATAAGAACCGGTTAAGTTAATGGTGTTGGTTTTCTATATGAAAATTTTGTGTGGTCTGAATCTTGATAAACATGAAATCATAATTTTTTTTTACATTAAGTATTTCACAATATGGGCAATTTTAGAAGTAAAATATTCAATCTTGTTACTAACTAGATATTGTAACTACACTTGAAGCTGTAATGTTTGTTCACATATTTGTCAGTCATCACTGTGTATTTTTGGTAGCAAAAAGTCTTTGTTTTTCTGTTCTTATTTATCTTTGTATGAGATGAAATCATGTGGATATACACAATATAATCAGGAACCTTTATTATGTATACAATATTTGAGCCGCGTTAGGACAAAACCAACCTAGTGAGTTTGCGACCAGCATGGATCCAGACCAGCCTGCGCATCTGTGCAGTCTGATCAGGATCCATGCTGTTCGCTATCAGTTTCTCTACTTGTAATAGGGTTGGTAAGCGAACAGCATGGATCCTGATCAGACTACACGGATGCGCAGGCTGGTCTGGATCCATGCTGGTCGCAAACCCATTATGTTGGTTTTGTCGTGACGCGGCTCTTTGTTTTTTTTCTCTTACAATGTTTTCTCTTATAAAAATATGTGTGTGCTGTGATAAAAAACAAAAATTTAGCAAGGATAGTTTTTGAAGAAATGTTGTGACGGCATGGCCGAGTGGTTTATGCCTCATAACTAGTAATCTAATGATTGCTAGCCGCATGGGTTCAAACCCGTCAGGGGCAGGTCGTTGTTTCCTTAAGCGAGAAACTTTACACTCATTGCTCTGCACTGGTAGGTTCCAGGAACAGATTCAAAAGTGTGTCTTTAAGCTTATAGCTTCCTACACGATCAAACTAAAATAAAATTTGTATAAACTAAGAAATGTTATTTAGACTTCTTCTTTTATTGATATATACTGGGGTCCTACATATTTACCGGACAATCAGTTTACCGGACAAAAGCTATTACTGCTGAATAGTGCTTTATTTTTTGCTTCGATTAAAAAATCATACATTCTGAATTGTACACACACTTTCTGTTTCAAAGTAAATAACAACAAAACCACTCTCAGGTAAATATTGTTGATTCAATTCTTTATCTACTAACATGCCCTTTTTGTTAACTAGTTATTTCATGACCTGGTCATGCGGGGGAATAATCTGTTCTGCGCAGGCCCAAATATGGAGACCCTTAATGGGTTTTTTAGATAGGTTTTAATTTTTATTCTTTTCAACGTTACCTCAAGAGACAATCGTAACATATTTTAATGATAAAAGTGATTTTAAATTCATTCTAAACAGTATCTTGTTGTTGTCTTTTACAAAGAAGTGCAAATTAAAAAAACATATAAGGCAACGGGTTACGCCCATGGGACGAAACTCTACAATGAAATGTAAATAAAACTGATTTTATGGCTTTTGTAACATGCTACATGATTACAAAAAGGAAACTGTATGACAAAGAACAGAAGAACAGAATTCCATTTGAATATTAAAATGTGTCATACGTTTAAGGATAATGAAGGATCAATACGTTAATTGAGTTAATAGTTTTAATTTCAATTACACCCTATACATAACAGGCATGGCTGCCGTGTCTATTTCTAGTGACATACTGGGTTTTTCAAATATCTTAACCTTGCCATTCAATAGTGGTAGCTTCCTTGCTTGTTATTTAAAGATTAATTTCAATTCACTACTTCAAAACATTTTGAAACAAAATGTCCGGTAAATTGAGTTGTTTACACGATTTTTTCCCTCTTATAATGCCCTACTTTAAAGACACATTTCTACGGTAAAATGTTTAATTTCATGTTTGATAAAGTAATGTTTACGTGCATTAAGAACCCAAAATTATTTGGGTAAAATTCCATTCTTTTTTACTATTTTAAATAGAAGTTACAGATAAAAAACTTCATATTTTGTCCGGTAATATGTAGGACCCCAGTAAATATATATAATTCAAAACAATATATTTTTATTGTTAAATTTTTTTTTCTTTTGAAAGTAAGTAATGAAAACTGCAGAGTTTAGATGTATTATAGCAGGAAAATAATGTTACATGCAAAAAATGGGTAACAATTTATTTCTGTCCCTTTATTCTGGAATTATAGTCATTTTTTAGCTGCACACCTCTAAATGAATGTTATTTTTTTATGAAAAATTAAATTTATAGAAAGTGTTAAAATAAAACAAAAATATTACCAGATGAGCAATGTTGATTAAATAATATTTCGAATAAAAGTTTGGGAACAGTATAAGAAGTTTGCTTGTTTGGCTGTTACCGGTATGAGGATTTTAGCACATTTTTGGTCATATCTTGGCAGTTGGTATACCTAACCAGCTTTCCTGGTTAACTAGCCACTGGTTAACTAGCCACTGGTTAACTAGCCAGTAATCACCAACTACTTGTAAGTGACCGACTTCTTAAGATTTCTGAATCAATGGTGAGAATGATATGACCATTATACTTGATGTCTCTGATCAATTGTTACAGAGAAAATTTTAAATTATTACTATAATTCTCAAAAAATTAAACTCAAGAAATATATGTTTATAGTGTAAGAAAGTATAGATATTTACAAGTCAGTTTGAACCTTGAATACATCATCTTGCTAAGGAATATGCTGCTTTTGATATTACCAAAATAGTGGGAGAATTTTCTGCACACTTTGAGAAAAGATAATTTCAGTTGAAAGTAGGTACCTTAGTAAAAATATTATCTCTTGATTTTCACACCAGACAACATATTTACTCATTAGAATATTTTTTACGTTTCCTTGAAAATTAACATAAATCTAGAGGTGTGCTGCATAACTGATAGATCCTATGAATGGACCAATTACTCACTGTTAGATACCTCAGTTTTTTATTTCTTCTTGAAATGATATTGTTTTATTTGTTGATCTCATTTTATCTATGGAATTGGGAAACACTGTTTAATCAAGGACAGTATCTATACATGCACAATTTATGTAAACACTTAGATGTATATAACTGGCATTTTATATAACTGGCACATAAATTCTTTACTGTACATACTTATTGTCCATAGAACTGTCATGGTTCAAAATTTGGAAAACTACATATTTATGCTTTATAGAACTGTCTTGTTCCAAAATTTTCACGTAGGAAACCTGTACATGTTTATGATCTATAGAACTGTCATGATCCAAAATTTTCACATAGGAAACCTGTACATGTTTATGATCTATAGAACTGTCATGATCAAAAATTTTCACATAGGAAAACTGTACATACTTATACTCTATAGAACTGTCATGGTCCAAAATTTTCACATAGGAGAATTGTACATGTCTATGAACCATAGACTGTCATAATCCAAATTTTATAATAAAATAAAGAAATTTACTGTTCTATTTCCCTTAGAATTTTTATGGTCCAAATTTTCATTAAGAAAATGCAGTCAATTATCATTATAAAAGATAATATAAATATTTATTGACTATAGAGAACTGTAATGGTCCAACTTGTCATTTAGAAACTGCAATACATTATTAAATTCCGAACAATTTACGAATTCAAAGTGAGTGATAAAACAACAAAAACTTCAATGCTGGCCTCCCTAAACTGATACAATACACTACACTTGCCTATCTTTCTCTGTGGGTCTGTCCATTGTCATTTAAAGGGTTGTAGTATTATAAAGCTTGAATATTTTCTGGTCAAACTGCATAGATGTATTGCAGCTTAACTTTTGGTGAAAAAAGGGGGGGGGGGAAAGGGAAGAAAATTTGTCATTTAATTAAACTTTGATATTTTTAGCTCACCTGTCACAAAGTGACAGGGTGAGCTTTTGTGATCGCTTTTCGTCCGTCCGTCGTCCGTCCGTTAACTTTTGCTTTAAATGACATCTCCTCATAAACCACTGAGCCAATTTCATCCAAACTTCACAGGAATGTTCCTTTGGTGGTCACCTTTAAAAATTGTTCAAAGAATTTAATTCCATGCAGAACTCTGGTTGCCATGGCAACCAAAAGAAAAAACTTTAAATATCTTCTTTTAAAAAACCATCAGAGCTAGAGCTTAGATATTTGGCATGAAACATCTTCTAGTGAGTGTCTACCAAGTTTGTTCAAATAAAAGCCCTGGGGTCAAAATTGGCCCCGCCCCTGGGGGTCATTGATTTTCCCTATATGCATATAGTAAAAACTTAAAAAATCTTCTTTTAAAGAACCGTAAGAGCTAGAGCTTAGATATTTGGCATAAAACATCTTCTAGTGAATGTCTACCAAGTTTGTTCAAATAAAAGCCTTGGGGTCAAAATTGACCCCGCCCCAGGGCTTTTAAAGAACCCAAAGAGCTAGAGCTAAGATATTTAGCATGAAACATCTTCTAATGAGTGTCTACCAAGTTTGTTCAAATAAAAGCTCTGGGGTCAAAATTGGCCCCGCCCCAGGAGGTCATTGATTTTCCCTATATGCATATAGTGAAAACTTAAAAAATCTTCTTTTAAAGAACTCAAAGAGCTAGAGCTAAGATATTTAGCATGAAACATGTTCTAATGGGTGTCTACCAAGTATGTTCAAATAAAAGCCTTGGGGTCAAAACTGGCCCCGCCCGGGGGGGGTCATTGATTTTCCTTATATGTGCATAGCAAAAACTTAAAAATCTTCTTTAGAAAAACCCAAATAGCTAGAGTTTAGATATTAAGCATGAAACATCTTTAAGTAAATATCTACAAAGTTTGTTAAAATAAACGCCCGGGGGTCAAAACTGGCCCTGCCCCAGGGGTGACATTGTTTTTAACTATATGTGTATAGTAAAAACTTTAAAAATCTTCTTTTAAAAATGCCAATGAGCTAGAACTTAGATGTTTAGCATGAAACATCTTCTTATGGGTGTCTACCAAGTCTGTTCAAATAAACAAATAAAAGCCCTTGGGTAAAAATTGACAAGGGGGTGGGGGGCCTATATACAGGTGAGCGACCTCAGGGCCATCATGGCCCTCTTGTTTTTATTGTACTAATGAATCAGTAATTTATTCATGTTACAATGAACTAGTCTATTTTGTTAGTGTTTAGTTAAATGGAGTTAGTTTAAGATAATTGTTTATTTATTTGAATTCATTGTTTGTTTTGTAAGTTAAGAAGTTCATTTTTTAAAGATCTCAGTTATTTTTTTTTTCAATTTTCAAGTACAGTAAATATGTTATTTTTTGGTAGAAATGAATTGTAATAGTACCAAATTTTAGATCATTTGAGCACAAGGGGGCTCAGATGTGAACTTTTGTGATCTCCTAATGTCCACTGTCTATCATAGCATTGTTAATCTTCCTCTTAAACTAGATGGTTTTGATCAAACTTCACAGGTATTATGGTGATCCTTTATATTTAATGAATTATTCCATTCTGTTTAAAAAAAATATGTCATAGGAGCCAAAGACATAGTTTTTTTTGTTTTGTTTTTTTCTTCAAAAAAAGCAACAGAGTTAAGAAAGTTTGTATGTAGCACATTGCTTAGTGGTCCCAAACAAAAAAGTCATTTTGGGCACTAATATCACGCCTTGGGGAACTTTTTAGTCCCCTACCGGTTTACCAGAGGGGACTTTAGGTTTACCCTCCGTCCGTCTGTCCGTCCGTCAGTCCGTCCGTCTGTCCGTCTGTCAGTCCGTCCGTCCGTCCACAAAACTGGATCCCGCGATAACGCAAAAAGTACTGAAAATATTTTAATGAAACTTGATATATGGATAGATGGCAGTATGGAGGTTATGCACGTCTTTTTCTTTTCTTCCTATGTTGAAAATTCTGGTTGCTATGGCAACAAATAGACTGAAAATATGACAAATTTTACACATAAACTGGATCCCGCGATAACGCAAAAAGTACTGAAAATATTTTTATGAAACTTGATATATGGATAGATGGCAGTATGGAGATTATGCACGTCTTTTTCTTTTCTTCCTATGTTGAAAATTCTGGTTGCTATGGCAACAAATAGACTGAAAATATGGAAAATTTTACACATAACCTGGATCCAGTGATAACACAAAAAGTACTGAAAATATGTTTATGAAACTTGACATATGGGTAGATGGCAGTATGGAAATTATGCACATCCTTTTCTTATCTTCCTATGTTGAAAATTCTGGTTGCTATGGCAACAAATAGACTGAATTTCAAGATTTCTTATTCTAGTTTTTAAGTTTTTTCACTATAAGTTCTTTATTTCTTAAGGTATTTTCTTCAAACTTTAAATATAAGTTGCTTGTCATCAACCATATCATATGTGGCAAGGTTTACAACTCTAGTACAAAATTTATTAGAATTACCTCCCTTGAACTTAAAATTTTCATGAAAAAAACATTGTTTTTTTTTAATAACTTCTTTTTCTAAATGTATCTACTTCAAACTTCATATAAATGTTTCTTATTGTCACTCAACATTTGTGAGTGTTCAATACTCTAACAAGACTATTTCCAGAATTATGCCCCTTTTTGAACTTAGACTTTTTTTTGAGAAATTGGTAATTTTTACTCCAACTTCTTCAATCATGATAGGATTTTAAAAATGATATATTTTGATAACAGGGATGTTTAAAAAATAACTTTAGAGTGTCCATCAGTCCGTCTGTCTGTACATAAAAACTGTTTCCTGTGATCACTTTTAAAGAACTTTTTCAACAAATTAACTTAAAATAGGAACATAAGTGAATGGCCCTTCAGAATGTTGCTTGGGCTCTTACCGGTAGGGGACTTATGGATTGCTTGCAATACTATGATAATTGCTTGTTTTATCTATGTTACCATTTACTCAGGTGAGTTATATAGGCCCGCATGGAGCTCTTGTTTTAAAAATAATATGTTCCAGGGTTTCGGTATTGTTTTGTGAAATGTACATAGATAAAACCATGGAAAACCATTGCCTCTACAAACCCATGATAAACAAATCAAGTTATTATAGCAGTATATCAGATTCCTGCCAAAATACTTTTGAAGTATTTAACTGAGATTTGTTGACTGATGATGTATTATGTATTTAAATAGATATCTTCAATTTAATTAATAATTTGTAATATTTTGAGTTTTACAATATTTTTGAACAGGGAAATTATTAAGTTTTACTGTAAATATAAATGTTCTCATTATAAAGGGAGATAATTGATAAAATATTACAATTTTAAACCTGTACTAATTATTTCTTGTATATCTTGAGAAATTCAATATTTTAGCTATGCCATGATATAATTGGTAAAGCTTTCTTTAAATAATAGTGAGTTTTTAATCTGTGATGCCTCACAGTAAACAAGTTCCATATACATTTCTATTTATTTTTCAACTGAGCCCAAAAATTGGTACCAATACTTCTTACCATCATTTGCTCTGTTTTAAATTTGGAAAAAGTTCATAAATAGTTCATGACAAAAAAGATGCTTATCCAGAAATATAAAGTCTTTGTGAAGAAAAAACAATTAATATAGTCATATTCTTTACTTTAGATTAAAATAAAAACAAAAACAGCAATGACAACAACAAAAACCCCTACTTTTTGTCTTATGAGGAAACAAACCCATGAAACATTTCTTTTGTATAAATTCCTGAATGTGTAACTAATGAATTTGATATTTAAATCATTTTCATTCACTCCTTTTACAGCGTTTTAATTGACAAATAATGCAATAGTTAAAAATGGCATTAAATATGAGCCGCGTCATGAATAAACCAACGCAATTCGTTTGCCACCAGCATGGATCCAGACCAGCCTGCACATCCGCGCTGTCTGATCAGGATCCATGCTGTTCGCTTACAAACCCTATAACAAGTAGAGAACCTGATAGTGAACAGCATGGATCCTGATCAGACTGCGCAGATGCGCAGGCTGGTCTGGATCCATGCTGTTCGCAAATGCACTATGTTGGTTTTGTCATGGCGCGGCTCACATGTATATGGAGGAAGCCAACAAGATAGCCTATATTGTTGATATTGTTTTTACTTTAACAAATTTCTATTAACTGAGTCTGAAATTGTTAATTAGTTTTGCTGTTTTTGTTTATTTTATCTGTCAGTCTGTCTTGGTTTTAATTCTTCTGTTATGTTAAAAAAAAGAAGTGTTTACTTTGTGTTGGATTTTTTTTTCAAATTTCATGTTACACGTTTCTGTTATTGTCATGTTAAAAAGAGATTTCTTTTGAAGTTCAAGCAGCACGCCTCCAGATTTATGCTAATTTTCATGAAAATTTTGAAAATGTATTAATATTTGGAAGTAACCAAAAGGAAGCAATTTACACATTTTCAATGGCACTTACAACCCCCATAAATTACCAAAAGTGGTCAAAATATGCATAAATAGCCCAGTAGAAATATAGTTGAATATACTGAAAAATCTGTCATTAATCCCACAAAACATGTACAATGTTACTTGAATCTTTTTACTTTCCTAAAACTTTAGTACATGTTTCTTAAATTTGACTTTATTTGAATATTTTTACTCATCTGGAGGCATGTAGCTTTAAAGGTTTTGGTATTTCAATCATGTCACAAGCTTGTGTTTGGTAAAAATAAATCATATCATATTGTAATAATCATGTTACAAAATTTTGTTTAAATAAAGATTCATGTCATTTTTTTCAGGCCATGTCATACTACACTATATTGTTTATAACACTGCACGTTTGTAAAGTTAATTTTCATTGGATAATTGTAATGTTTATATAGTTATATACACCACTCATATCAATTTATGAATACATTTTTCTTGTTTTTTTTTCTGAAAAAACAAACAAACAAACAAAACAAAAACAACAAAAAGAGCACAAAAAACAACAGCAACAAGAATTGTGCAGTATTATAAATTGGTTATAAAGATTTTTGACGTGTAAAATGGCCGTGTATAAATGGTAGTTTGTTATATAACTAGTTTGTTATATAACCATCACCTTGCAGATTGGGTCATATAATCTTACAACCATTTATATGGGACCATATATACACTGTCAATAATGTTTATAAACTAGTAATATATCAATGTAATGCGCTTGTTTGCAAATATTGAAATAACTGTTTTAGATTACAATGCAAACTCCTTAATTAAACAGGAGCACAGAAACCACTGTAATAAATTTCTTACACTTTAAAAGCTTTGTTTACTTGTATTCAACCTTTTCCCAGCTTAATTTCTTAAACGGACTTGTCTGGCGACTTTTTTTGGAAAAAAAAGTATATATAGAGAAGTATTGTTACAGTCATGTTGATGTTGCCTTTGCTGGTTGCCTTCACCGTCCGTATGCAAACTTGTACATTGATCATAACTTTTTACTCTGTTCTGTCAACATGAACATTTCAAGTTGGTCGCTAAACTGTATTTATACTGGTCACAAAGGTTAATCACTTTTAGTTCCAGAAGGGCAAATAGTAAAAAAGATACATTAAGTCTTCAGAAATTAATATGATGTATTTTGCTCTGAAGAAAAAAGCAAACCTATATTTCTATAATGTTTTAATAATGGATTTAGAACATGTTTGATGCTGAACAGTACAGCATATTTTATGCTTATCAGCAAAGAAAGCATTTGTTATAAAAAGTGGTAATACATAAACAGAATAAATGAACGTTTCTAATTTTCCAGAATGACTTTGAATAAAAAATGTATTCCACATTATTTGTGGAGAAATCAAAATATACAAGTACTGGTACTGATTTATCATTATTTAACTGTCGGGCGGAATATTGTTAAAGATTTATTATTATGCTCGTTAGGCACATATGCCATGCCAAAAATGGTCAAATCATCATAAAATATTCACCCTTTGATCATCAAGAACAAAATTACTATTCAGCACTTGTACTATGAACAATATATACAACCTAGTGTATTCCCCCGACACGGTCAACATTTTGCTTTCGCTTTTCACCTGAAAATTGGTCCAGTTGCATTCATATTTGAAAATCCATCATATAAGATCTAAACCACGTCAAAAACGAAATTAACAATTATATTATTATATCTGCTTTCCTTGACAGTAAATTTCAATATTATACTGTAGTTGAATTATTTGTACAATTAATCACGTACGTTAGACATTATAGTTGTCTGAATCATATGACATAATATAAGAAAATTAGTTAAATTACACTGATTTACAACATACTGCGTTCTTATTCTATAACTTAATTAGAAATCAAATCGAAATCTGGAGTAAAATTGTCAAATAATTGTACAATTTATTGAAATACAAACTTTTATAAAGTACATATCTTTTGATAAATTTTTGATTTACTGATTGCGTTTTTAAAACTTATGCGTACTTTTCCTTTGTTCTATGAAATGAATTACTCTAAAAAAATCTCTTTCTTGAAATCATTAAGACATATTCTTGCCGATTTACACTGTTGAATTTCAAAACTTGGTTGTTTGTAATAACATGATGCTTAAACCCTAGTTGAATATTTTATTTGGAACACTATTTTTCTTTACGGAATAATGTAGAACTCCTTTTTGTGAATAAATTGTGGAAAATACGTGATTATACATTTTTTTTATTGTTAAAGTTTATTTAACCAATTATTCACTATTTTACAAAATCCTTACGCGATTTGATGAGTAATGTATATCGAAAAATTGATGAGAACCACATCATCTATGATAAACATTTGAGCCGCGTCACGACAAAACCAACGTAATGCGTTCGCGACCAGCATGGATTCAGACCAGCCTGCGCATCCGCGCAGCCTGATCAGGATCCATGCTGTTCGCTGTCAGTTTCTCTACTTGTAATAGGGTTTGTAAGCGAACAGCATGGATCTTGATCAGACTGCGCGGATGCGCAGGCTGGTCTGGATCCATGCTGGTCGCAAACGCATTACGTTGTTTTTGTCGTGACGCGGCTCATTTACAGATATTGACTGTAATATATGTTATGTTATCACCAAACACTGGTGAAATAAAATTCCAATGAAACTTATTTATGCATTTTCACACTGCAACATTTATTTTTAATGCAGTGTCATGCCTGCTCAACGCACAATAGACAGGACTGATTTTAAGAATTTGGCTCCCTTTAAGATGCTAGAGGCATTTTGTAGTACAAGTGGTATCTCGGTGTATTTTACCTATTATAGGTATGCTGAATCCGATAAAGGTGGATACCAAATTGAAAAAAAATGATCTTGACCATTGAAATGGCCATTTAAAATGACCACTAAAATGGCCGCCAAGTTTCTTTATCATAAATGGATGATATATCAAATAAAACTTTTAAGGAATTGAAAAGCCTGAAATTTGTCACAAAGCATGTTTAGCTAAAAACAAATTAGACACCAAAACAGAATTAAAAAAAACACAAGACAATCCAATATGGCCGAAAAATCCAAGATGGCAGACATTTTTCTATAGGCCAATATAATAGTAATATAGAAGTAATATTAAAGATAGTACTGAAAACTTTAAGGCATTTACGCAGCCAGCGAACACCACACTCTTTCCTGCCCTATCTGCTAGATATAGAGCTTTCATGTATTTTATCTGGCACTCTATGCAAGCATATAGAGTGGCTACTCAGATGCCTACTTATATTTGCACAGCGTGCGTATGTGTGAGGGGTTAAAACGTGTGCATGAAAAATATACATTAATTAAAGGCACCTTTCTCTGAGTACTGGTGTACGTTTTTCTGTTATCGGTCGTCGTCTTCGTTCTTCTGTTATCGGTGGTCGTCTTCGTTCTTCTGTTATCGGTTCTCGTCGCATTTCTCTGCTGTCTTCTTCTCTTATGAGTCGTGACTTTGTTTTTCAGTTTTTGGTCCTCGTCGCAGTTCTCTTGTTGTCAGTTCTTCTGAAATCGGTCCTGGTCTCAGTTCTTTTGTTGTTAGTTGTTCTGTTATCGGTTCTCGATATTCATTCTTCTGTCATCAGTCCTCGTCTATGTTATTCTGTTATCGGTCCACCTCTATTTTTCTGTTATCAATCCTCGTCTCCGCTGTCTTGTTGTCAGTTCTTGTGTTATCAGTCCCTGTCCTCGTTTTTCTCCTTTCTTCTGTCATCAGTTCTCGTCTCTTTTCTTATGTAATCAGTCCTGGTCACCGTTTTCTAGTTGTCAATGCTGTCATTGGTTCCTGTCTCTGTTATTGATCCCCGTCTTAATTCGTCTGTATTCAGTTATCGTCTAAGTTATTCTGTTATCGGCCTTCGACTATTTTTCTGTTATCAATCCTCGTCTCCGTTGTCTTGTTGTCAGTTCTTCTGTTATCGGTCTCTGTCCTGTTATTGGTTCTTGTCTTCGTTTTCCTCCGTTTTTCTGTCATTAGACCTGGTCGTCGTTTTCTTGTTGTGAACTCTTCTGTCATCGGTTCGCGTCCCTTTTCTTCTGCAATCAGTTGTGGTCTTGTTGTCAGTTCTTCTGTTATCGGTCCCTGTCTCTGTTTTTGTGTTATCGGTTGACGTCTCTGTTCGCTTGTTGTCAGTTCTTCTGTTATCGGTCCCTGTCTCTGTTCGTTTATTTCATTTCTTATGTTATCGGTACCTGTCTCTGTTCTTCTGTTATCGGTCCCTGTCTCTGTTCGCTTGTCAATTCTTGTCTCCGTTCTTCCTTCTGTTATCGGTCGTCGTCTTCGGTCTTGTACTTTCGGTACTTGTTTCCTGTTCCGTTAAGGTCTTCTCTTGTTTCTATCGTTGCCGTCATCCTGTGTCTATGTCCTGGTTTTGTCAGTCATTTATTCGTTCAGTGGAGTAGCGGGGGATCGAACTCACGACCTCTTGAATTGTAGGCAGACAGTGTTACCACTGCACCATAGCGCCCGCTCTGAATAAAAACCATTTTTGAAAATCCTTTATACATTAAATACTATTTCAATGGCTAACAAAGGGTGTATTACAATTATACTTTAACACCTCTATTATGTAGCCAACCCACGTGACTTTTATATATGGTCAAAGAAAATATTACTCCATTTTTAACAAGTAGTATTTTTATAGATAACTTTGCTGTTACTTTAAGATATCCTGGAAATTTATTGGAGGGTACCCGGAATTCTAATGTATAATCTTCTTGTAGAATTTTCTCAAAACCGTAACTGAATTCCAAAATTTTCGAGAGCTGCCATGGCATAGCAAGCACACGTAGCAATATCCCAGTTTCAGACATTTTATGACTCGATGAAAATATGGTGTTGTTATTGTTGTTGTTGTTTCCAACTTTAACTTTAAATTTCAAATTAAATAGTCACTTATTTGTAAACAAGATGGTAAACATTTGTTGTTTTCTGTATTTTTGTTAAGAATGTGATAAAGTTTAAGATGACTTTTTAATACTAACGATTATCCATCGTATACCTGAATGCAGTTATAATTGAATCTAAAAAATGAATTATGCAGATATTATTTTTGGCAGAAAACAACAAATACAAACAAAACAACACATAAAAAACCTACATGCAGCATAGTGTAATGTTCACAATGTGCTGAAAAACGGCTCTTTATTAATTTCAACATTTCAGCAAGTGACACATTTTATAAAAGAATGGGACAGAAATGTTATTTAAAAAGTAGGTTGGATATTTTTTAACCTAGTTTGCTCAACACTCATTTATCACATTTTTATATATAAACCTGAGGTACAGAAAATTGACAGAAAACAACTTTCATAGAATGAGATAGAGCCAAGATGTCGTAGATATTTGGGTAACAAAAGGAGTTTTTGATTCTGATAATGTTTTAAGTAGGATAAACATATTACAAGCTTAAATTCTTTAAATTTTGTACTGCCTTAATTTTTTTAAATACTTGCAATTATGTAATTATTATGTCTTTAGTTAGTTTCTGGAGAAAAGGCTTAACAAAGGTGGTATCTTTTATTTTATAGATACATTTTATAATGTGTCACATGTCACCTTGAAAAAAGATTTTGTAATGGTTTTGCGCATACTTTATCCCGCTTTTGCATGTTGGAACAACAATAGTTCATTTGTTTGTATACCCAGCCTCATTGCTTATTTTGTATAGTCTTATTTTATTGACATGTCAATTATAAATACATTACAGCACTAATTGTAATATAAGATTACACTCCGATTTCGTTGGTAAAGTTTACGAGAATTAATATGGAGTATATAGAGGACATTTGTTTGTTTGTGTGTAAGATGAAATTTTATTTCATCGAGTGGGCTTTAAAAATAGTATTCCCACGAGTGGCGTGGCCACGAGTGAGAATACTGTTTTTAAAGTTCACGAAACAGTTTATTTTTTTTGTGTCGGTTTGTGTTGTGTTTATGGCATTGAAATGACATTTTTTGACATTTCAAAATAATTTTTAAATATTCATTTTAAACCATAAATAATAAGTGCAAAATATATGAAAACAAAATGAACAACTTAAAAAAATCATAGCTACAAGTAATGTTGAAAATTACGGAACACCTGAAGTGACATTTTCCACATTTTCTTCCTGAATTGAATTCGTTTTTACGAGATAATAATTATTCCCAATTAGAAATATTATTTCGTTTTAACGAAAAATAAAATCTTAATAACGAAATATTGATTCGTTATTACGAAATATTATTCCGTAATTACGTATATTAATTCGTTTTTACGAAATATTATTTCGTAATTACGAAATATTAATTTGTTATTACGAAATATTTATTCTTTGGTAATATTTATAAACTAAGTTTATTGTTAAATATAAGTCAAGTAAACAAAACATTAAAAGTGATTTTTTTTCAATCTTAGTATTTTACTATAACGCGCTAGTAAAACAGTACTGTACAAGTATATAACTGTTAATTGAGCTATTAGACTTATAATCGCTATATTTGGTGGCCAATCTCATTAAAATCCGATCATATTGAATAATCATTTGATTTTGACAAGAATAATTAATTGCATCATATTGTATCATAGTTTAAATGACCTATTATAGTATTTTTAAGCAGCCATTTTGAATTGACCTTTTGAAGGTCAAGGTCAAGTTTATTTTCTTGGTATCCACCCTCATCGTCTTCAGCATACCAGTATTAGGTTAAAACACTCAAGATATTACTTGTACTATAAAATGCCTCCAGGATTCATATTTTCTTAAAATAAATCAGTCTTGTCTACAACTTAAGCACCATCGATGCTTCACTTCAAATCAGGCGTGCGATTTCTGGGGCGACAGTTGTGCGTTTAATCACGAAGTTACGGCTATCTTTCCTGATGATTCAAATCATTTTTATCAAATATTTTCAAACATGAAAACTTGCTACTATTACTACGTGTATATTTATATTCTAAACATATAAGAATTTATTTTGAGAGAGTAAAGTGCAAAATGCTACGACCTGTTTCGCTGAAAACAGTGTACATCTTAACGAAAATGTTGCATTTTATATAGGCCTATCAAAGTCATTTTACCTCTTTATTTTGGTTACTTTATATGGACAGACGACAATTACCTGTCAAAGAGTAAATACAAAATTTATCTATCATTTTTGTCCAGTGCTGCAGGTGTGCATATGGTTCTTCAGATGTACGTCTTATTTTATCTACGTTTGAAAAGTGATTGCAATGGGTTACGTAACGTTTCAACACAAATTCGAAATGTACCGGGCATTAGCTTGCCGGAATGCAGTTGACAATGAAGCAGCTTATGTATCCGTCATTTAACATCACACTGGCCATAGCTTTCGCAGAAGCGGTGGGTCTACCGGTGCGGCGATGGAGATTTCGTCGCAGAAGCGGTGGAAAAACATGGCTGTCGTATAGTTTTTTGCTGGTGTCGGTAAGTTTATGACTTATTTGTACGTTATGTTTTTATGTTCTACTGATAACACCTAGTGAGACTGGAGCCCACATATGTACTCTTCCGACTAATTACACGCATGGGGTGCAAATCATGACCAGTTATGCAAACACTTCTGTACAGTTTGACGAGGGGATGCCAATTTTGCCTAATTTTGTTTATAACACTACATATGTACTCAAAACTACCCCTAGATACACTGGCATCGCATCGTATGTATGATAATTACACAAAACAACCATATTTTGGAACTTTTGGAAATTGATATTACCATTTTAATAAAAGAAATGACAAAAAATGATTACAACGCAGACGGCGGTGGATTCGATTGCAACGCAGTGCGGTGGGCCCGATATCATTTAGGTCTTTTTTTTTTAACGTTAAAGTCACTGACACTTAGGAGTTGAGCTCAAAACACCAGAAAATACAAATGAAATATATATTTGTTAATCCTAACACATATAGTTGTTATATTATATATATATATATATATATATATATCAATGAAGTAAATATACGCTTTTTGCATCATGTACCTTATAAATATTTTTATAAAACAATCCCTGTTTTAGATACTAGTTTAACATATTGGGGTGTATGTTAATTCACACACCCGTGCCGATTTTGCGACTCCATAAATATGGTATGGCACGGCCGTGCATATATTTTGACGTGACGTCATTAGCGTTATGCTAACATAGTGTAAAGACGCGCTAAATGTTAGCGTTATACTATAGGCGCGTCAATGAAAAATGACTCTTATTTCACTTTTAACGGTATCTATTTTGGGTATGTGATAAATAGAGGATATTGAATAAGTGTAAGTTCATAACTGAATTTATTGCACTCGCCAGAGGCTCGCATAATATAATTTTATTCAACTCGTGCAATAAATTCAGTGTTGAACTTACACTTATTCAATATCCTCTATGTATGGGTTGTTTAAGAATTAATTATAATGTATACATTAATTATAAAATTATCTTGTTTTTTTTTCTATTTTCAATCTATGCATCATGCACCTTATCAATATGTTTTTATAAACAATCCATGTTTTAGATTCTAGTTTAACATATTAGGGTGTATGTTAACTATGAAGTGCTTAAATGGTAATTTTAACTTATAAATTGAATTAAAAAATACTTAAAGTTTGTATTTTCTTTATAAACTATGCATTCATTTAACTTATAAAATGTCTTGATAAATTAAATCCCAGTTTGGACACTAGTTCAACATATTGAAGTGTATGTTAACTATGTATCGCTGAAATGTTAATTATATAGCATTAACTCGTATATTGAATTTAATCTATCAATTTAACAAATCAAAATGTTTTTGTAGTTTAACACACAAGAGTCATAATTAACTACGTATTACTAACACATTGGTCATAAATATATTTTGAACTTTATTTTTTTACTTATGAACAGTTTGTGATAAAATTTTAATACATAGATAGATGAGATGAGATGAGATCTGTTGATAGTGACACTAACTTTAGCTTTATTGCTTTATTTTTTTTTTATTTTATTTATTTCATTTTTAGCTCGACTATTCGAAGAATATGAGAGCTATTGTAGTCGCCCCGGCGTCGGCGTCAGCGTCCGCGTCGGCGTCTGCGTTGGTTAAAGTTTTTTGTAAAGTCAAATATCTTAATTATTACTTGAGATATTCAATTGAAACTTACAATACTTATTTATAGTAACAAGGTACATCAGATTGACAAGTTGGATAACTCTGCCTACAATATTGACAGAATTATGCCCCTTTTTAACTTAGAAATTTTGGTTAAAGTTTTTTGTAAAGTCAAATATCTCAATTATTGCTTGAGATATTCAATTGAAACTTACAATACTTATTTATAGTAACAAGGTGCATCAGATTGACAAGTTGGATAACTCTGCCTACAATATTAACAGAATTATGCCCCTTTGGAACTTAGAAATTTGGTTAAAGTTTTTTTGTAAAGTCAAATATCTCAATTATTGCTTGAGATATTCAATTGAAATTTAAAATACTTTTTTATAGTAACAATGTACATCAGTTTGCAAAATTGCATAACTCTGCCTGCAATATTTGCAGAATTATTCGCCCCTTTGAAACTTAGAAATTTTGGTTAAAGATTAAAGGTCTTCAAAGATATTTACTGGAAACTTTACACATGCACTTAGAGTCATAATTTGAGGGTCATAATTGTATGTCACTGATCAAGTTCCATTACTCTAGTCTCATTTAGGCTGATTCATATCCCCTTTTCTACTTAGTCTCTTGGTTAATGTTTACATGCAAGTTTTACATATCTCAATAACTATTAAAGATATTTATTAAAAACTTCACATATGCATTTAGGGTCATAATTGTAGGTCACTGACAAAAATCCATAATTCTATCTTGCATTTAGGCTGATTTTTCTCCCCTTTTTCAACTTAGAAATTCATGCTTAAGTTTTTCTTGTAAGTTGTTATCTCAATAACTACTGAAGGGTTTGTGCCTTTTTCGGGACAATTTTATGCATTCATAATAATAAAGCAGTGATTTACGTGATAAAACATCTTAATAACAAGCCTTTGTACCTTTTCTGTCAAATTTATTTATTCATAGGTAATTATAGTATTATTATACTCAATAAAACACCCTTGTGACATTACCTTCCGAATAGTCAAGCCAATACTGTATAATTAGACTCTCTCTTAGGCCTATAACATGAATTTATAAAAAAAAATTAGCCCTTTTGTGAACTTAAAAAATTAAACAATATAAAGGCTCTTTTACTATCAAGCACTTAGAATAGTCGAGCGTGCTGTCCTACAGACAGCTCTTGTTTTAATATAACTTTACATGTTAACATTAAATTATATCAAATTTTTATTTAACGTGTACAAAGCTATAAATAGGCTGCATGTAATATAAAAAAGTATAGAATGCATTTTGAAATAAAATATTACAAAATACCTGACAAAAAAAGGTAGACCAAAATGTTGTTTATTGGCCTATAAGCGAATTGCACATGCACGCGTTCAAATTATCGTATATTTTTGTTTGTAAATTGTTAAGTCAGAATTTAAATTGTCGCTCTTTCGTTTTCGTTGCTTTCACGGTCTGTCGTTCCTCCTTTGGTTGGACAGTTTGGTGGTTTTTTGTTGTCCAACTTTGTGTCATCTATTGTTATAACGTTTGCTACAATTGTTTTCTATATGAAAGCGTATTTGAAGTTTCTGATTAATCTTTTGATTATATCATAAATTATTCTTAGACAATAAAGATATCTGGCTCTGCCAGACATTAACAATCAAATTTCTATGTTTGTATTTTAACTCTACTGAGGATGACACAAATTAACAAGGAGGAACACGTACCGTGGTAAAAGTAAAACATAAATACATTTCCAAACTTTTCATGAAAATAAACATGAATATTGAGGCGTGCTGCTTTAAAATCCTGATAATTGTATTTTTATTAATTCCAGCCCATATACTTATCATATATTTCAATAAAACTTACATATATGCCGTTATGAAGAAAAAGTAAATATTCATACGTCAAAAATATACACAAGATAAAAAAAATGTGTAAGAAAAAAATCGCACATCCTTCAAATCACCTTGCAATTGATTCTATTTCCAATATTTTCGCATTTCTATTTCCAATATTTTCGCATTATCCTGTTGTCAACAGGTGACACGAGTCATCTATTAAACATATATTACTGGTACTTATTATATATTTTCATCATATTTTTCTTTTTCAACAATATAAACGCTTCATCTTCAATATACAAACACACTATGTGAAAAAATTTTAACTATCGCCGGTTTATTTATTTACAAAATATTTCAACAAATTCAAGCGTGGCACTCAGCTCTGTCGTATTTAAATGCGGTGCGCTATGAATGTGAGAACCCGCATTATCCCGAATGACTCCGATTATAGCAAGGCTGGTTCAAAGCGCATTTATATACAGCATATCTGAGAGTCATTTTGTTTTCAAAAAAGAGTATATTTACTTTCATTGATATATATAACAACTATATGTGTTAGGATTAACAAATATATATTTCATTTGTATTTTTAGGTGTTTGGTGCTCAACTCCTAAGTGTCGGTGACTTTAACGTTAAAAAAAAGACCTAAATGATATCGGGCCCACCGCACTGCGTTGCAATCGAATCCACCGCCGTCTGCGTTGTAATCATTTTTTGTCAATTCTTTTATTAAAATGGTAATATCAATTTCCAAAAGTTCCAAAATATGGTTGTTTTGTGTAATTATCATACATACGATGCGATGCCAGTGTATCTAGGGGTAGTTTTGAGTACATATGTAGTGTTATAAACAAAATTAGGCAAAAGTGGCATCCCCTCGTCAAACTGTACAGTAGTGTTTGGATAACTGGTCATGATTTGCACCCCATGCGTGTAATTAGTCGGAAGAGTACATATGTGGGCTCCAGTCTCACTAGGTGTTATCAGTAGAACATAAAAACATAACTAACAAATAAGTCATAAACTTACCGACACCAGCAAAAAACTATCCGACAGCCATGTTTTTCCACCGCTTCTGCGACGAAATCTCCATCGCCGCACCGGTAGACCCACCGCTTCTGCGAAAGCTATGGCCAGTGTGAACATACTTTATCAAAAAAGCAAAGAACTTTATTCAAATGTAGCCTTTTATAAGTAGATGTTTTATTAAATAAAATGACATCTTTCAAAAAAGAAAAAGAAATCATCTAATTACCTTTTTTTGGCAAACTATTTCAATGGAATGTACCCGTTCATTTCATTTACACATGCATTTATCAAATGATTGAAAATATGATTCACTGAACAACAGGGGTGCACTAGTGATTTTGCTGATTTCTTATGTTTTATTTCCTCATGTACAATTCTTGTGTATTAACAAGAATATGTCAAATATATTTTAGCGAACTAAAGCAGAGAAATACAACCCACTAGGGATTCGTGGAACAAAGGATTATTAAACACACAATCTGACTAAAGTTCAGATCTGCTTGCGTAGCGTAATTGAGCCAGATTGATTAACACACATTATCATATAGAATATTTTTTCTTCAGTTTAATGCGTTCTAAACACATTCAATCGGTAAGAAAAGACGCGCACCTGAAACACAATGCGCACATGCAGCACAAGAAAAATAAAAAAATTAAATGTCACTGTATTTACTCATTGGCACTGATACCATACCCGGAGAAGTTGGCAGTTATAACAAATCTAAATTGATCAAATTTGATAGGACATAGGTTTTAATATGCAAATTAATTTTTGAAGTTAGAAACTACAAACCCCAGATCTAATAGACATCTATCAAAATATCACAACACGCTTGTCCCTGGGGTGAAAGTTAGCCAGATTCTAGCCAAGATACATGTATCCCTTAAAGCCACATTTACACAGTCCCGGTAAAGGCCACGGTATCGCTACGGCGTCTTAAACTGGTGAACCGGGGTGTCCTGTGGTGTTTTTCTGAAAAATCAAATTGCGTTTACACATTCCCCACAGAGCCAAGGTGTATTCCTGATTCAGTACCTGATATAGCACCGGATATATACGGTAAGCGCCCATGCTAATCTGGTGTATTCCTGATTGATCCCGTGGAGACTCGCCTAGACAAGGTTTCATCACGGTCCATCCGGACCATCGCCGATTTCGCAACGGTTAAGGGGTGACGCCGGTGTTGTCCCGCCGATGCTTGATGCTTCCCGGTTCAAGTTTAGAGAATAAAACTGTTTGACCACGTTGACATCAGTCATTTTGGTAAAATGACAGCAGAGATGACACCCAAAGAAAAGGGGAAGAAAGTTGGGAAAACTGTGCCCTTAACGCCTGCAGAGGTTGAGGTACCATTGGAAACGAGTCCGGGAAGAACAGTAAGGAAACCTCGCCTCAGAAGAAATAGCCGAAAATGCGGTATAAATACGGTGGTTCCCCGGCGATTCTCGGTGCCAAGCCGATGGAACACGGTTCTGGGCTTCCTTCCCGGTGAGTGCCGGTGAGCCCCGGTTGTATTAAACATTTTAATACAACCATGGCGATCTCCCGGTTTATCCCGGCTCACCAAGGTTTGTCCCGGTACTTCATGGAATCGCTACGGCCCTACGCCGGTTTACCACGGTTGATCCCGGTGGACTAAACCGTGGCAAACCGGGACTCAAAACCAGGACTATGTAACTGGGGCTTAAGCTGCGGTCTCACTCACTCAGGACCATTCCGGTAAATTACTGGGATGATCCGGGACGATCCGGGATGAAATTATTGTTGCGGTCACATTTATCCCGACAGCTCTACGGTAATTCCAAACTAACACCAGGATGCGCCCCGGATCATCCGTGAAGCTACGGTTCATGATGGGGCTTTCCCGGTTGTTCCCGGATGACGCCGACAGAGCCCCGGTTGATCAAGGAAGAGCCCCGGTCGATCCAGACAGAGCCTGGCAGAGCCCAGCAAGATCCCGGGAGAGCCCCGGTGGATTGAAAACGCGCGAAAATGATAACGTTGATACATTATAATATATTTTCTCCTATTTAATGAGTAATTCATGATGATCTTCTGAATAATCCTTATGCAAGACTGGACATAAAGAAAAAAGGGAAGTGTTTTAATACAAACAAGTGCAAACATCGCCGTGATTCTT
>NW_026852667.1:0-69858 GCF_026571515.1 Ruditapes philippinarum
TCAGCAATTCTTAACGCACGTGTATAACATGTGATACAACAAGACAAAGAACATTCAACAACAAATATAAAACAAAACAAAATGCACCGAATATATATTTTATTTGTAGTACATACGCCACCATCTTATTTCAGATGAAATTTAAAATGGCTTTGTTTAAGTTTGTTACTGATGTTTTTTTATGTTACATTGAATTGTTTGCATTAAATTTTAATTGAAATACATTCAGAAGAATAATATAATATGCGTAATATGTATTGTACGACATTCTTAAGCATCCGACTAAAATACTGAAATGACCATTACATCCCTTCATAATATTGTCCATGGTTTAGACTCAGTCAAACCGAGTCTGCAATTTTCATGTACTTGCTGTGATTAATGTTTCCAAGGGATCTCTTTGTTGTCAGATTTTTATACTTCACAACAGCAAGTGTCAAGTGCTGTGTGGCAGCTGTACAATGTTGCCCCGTACATTAATGCAGTGTTCTTATTTTTCTTGTCCTTCGAGATCATTGATGCCGGCACTATTAAATGTAAATAATTGAGCCGGTACTAGGTTGCATGAGGGATCTTGCACTTATTCAATATTCCTCATGTACAGACTCAATCAAACCGAGCCTGCTATTTTCATGTAATTCTGTTGTAATAATTGCTGCTGAGGGATCACTTTGTTTCCGGATTTTTGAAATACATAAATCCATTGTGTTTATATAGACCTTTGAGGCTCTGACTGATGGATGAGCATATGGTTTGTCGAAACTTGTATCGACGACCAGATAAGAACTTTTGAAGGTTTTGGAAAATAAAAAAGTCGCATATGGCTTTATCTTAAAGGTATGGTGGGTTTGACAAGACAGTCACCATTTTCGACTTCAAATATTTATTCACAAACTCAGAAGCATTTGGTAGAAAGTTATCATGAACATGCCTAAATCCTAGCATAGGGTGTCATTTCTGATAATATTTCTTGACCTCGGTAATACCGACTTGTAATACCTCGACCTCTGGTACCGAAAATTTGTCTGTCTTTTTTCTTTATATTTTCCAACCATTTTTTAAACAGTGGTTGACGAAAGGCATTATGAAAAATATATTTTCTTTAAAATTTTGTTCATCTGAAGGCTCATGTTTATATTGTTAAATAAAGACAATCAGGCGTATCAGCATCCACGAAATCATACAAAGCGTTTTTGCACTGTGGTATAATACATATAATATATCATACAACACTTGTATTTGTAACCCATTTAAAAGCTCAAATATTAAAAAAAAGTTTTCCTTATCCTTTATGTTCTAAATGATACATGAGATAGTACATGCATAAATGTTCTTGATCTTTACACTCATATTTTTTAATCATAAAACTATTAAGACTGTGTATGAAATCACATCTGAAATTGTGAAATATATATATATGAGTACAATATATGCTAAAATAGTTTACCCAGATATTTAAAAGAAACTTTTAACAAAGTCAAATATAAAATTTACGAGTACCTCTGTTTAATTTATAATGAATCATTTTTTTCTATTCGTGTTTACTTCCTTAAAACGGACCAATATTATCAATTTAAAGATATTTTCTTCCTGTTTGTTTATTTGGTTTACAAATGATGTATCGTTTTCGTCTCATAAAAGAGCAAAGTAAAAGAGGCTGCATGTAGGGTGAAGATCAGACGAAGTTTTATCTTTAGTCAATGAAGAAAACAGATGTTCAATAAATTGTACAAAACTGCCATTTGAATACAAGTTATTTATTAATATTAATTGATGTACAAAATGATTAAATTATTGAGTGTAAAATTTTATAAAATGTAAATAATGTTTTTATAAGTTTACGTTGAGGCATTAATTTTACCAAAATAGTTCACCCCTTGAAGCACTTGTATTTCTTTATGCAAGGACAACAGTTACAATAATTTTAGATATCATTTTAAAAGTATTACAGTTTCGTGATCCACAAGCAAGAAATAAAACAATGATTTCAAAATAGAAAAAAGTGAGAAAAACAGCACACTCAGTCCCGTCGTGTCAAAACAATCTTATTGGAGTCCCTTTATTGAGGTTACACCATTTTAGTCTTATTTATTTTATTCCTTGTTTTTCGGGTCATTACTTTTTTAACTTTTCTCCTTTTTGCCTCCATTGTCTAGTTGCTGTTAAGCCGAAACAAGGGGTTTTTTTAAGAAAAGCCAGATTGTTATAATTTACAGTCTCAAATATTGTCCATTTTGAAATTAAACATTTAGAATAAAGAACTATTGTTAACAAATGTTTAAATCTTCTCTCTATATATACAATTACGTGGATGTTTTATTCTCGTTTCTTTGTCTTCTTCTGCTTTTTTATTGTCTTGTTTTTAAAAAAATGTTTTAACTAGGACATGGCTTGTTTTACTTTACATAAGATAGTCTGTAAGATGTCATTTTCTTCTTTCTCCATCATGCCCATTTTGTACTGAACCTTTTTATTTATTGTTATGGTGAAGGAAAATAATATGTTATGTTTTAATTCTTTCGTGAATTCAACGCCATCGTTCGAATGCATACTTCACATTGAAAAATAGTTGCACATGTTACAAATAGGCTTGAGATGAAACTTTAAATTAAACTAACAATTATACATTCATTCAGTCAGTCAGTGATGCATTCAGTCACTCACTCACCAACTCGCAAAAATACGCAATCATTTACTTACGCACTCACTCAATCACTCACTCACTCGCTCACTCGTTCTTTCGTTCGTTCGTTCGTTCGTTCGTTTGTTCGTTTGCTTGTTTAACTATTTAATTACTTATTTAATGTTATACATATTATATTTAATTGTTTATATTTATATTATTTATTCATTTATTTATTTAATATTTATTTATTTATTCTATTAATTAACTAATTTATTTATTTATTTAATAATCTCCACCTCACGGCAATTCCGAAAAGACATATCTATCTTAGAACATGTATCTGAACATTATCATGCACCATTCTTTAAGGAAATTTTATTAATATTATTTTACCGAATAGCGAGCAGTGCAGACCATCATCCGACGGCTAGGATATGCAGGCTTATCTTGGTCTACACTAACATGGGGAAATTTAGTCTTAACAGGAAATTTAAGGTTTTAACAGAAACAACAATATTTTAATCTATCTCTCTATATAAATAGAATTTTTATCTTCCAATTACTTTTTATGACAACAACTGCATGGACCTTATTATTACACAAATAATTTAAAGTAAAAATATATATGTATAGTTACTTATTAATTACATATTGAGGAATATTGATGAAAACAATTGGGTATATTCATCTCTACGTATTTTCACTATCAAATTTTTTTTTCACTACAGTAAAACATATTTTTCTTATTTCCACTGGTTTCTCACCGGACTACTTACTTCTAAATTTAGACAAAATACAAAATTTAAGGGTTCGTCTTTCAGAATGTAATATCAGAAAAGAGAAAATTGTATATAAAAAAAAAACAGAAAATTCAAGATTACAGAATTTATTTTGATCTTTTGATACATGTAATTTGAAAATTATCATATCCATCTCATGGATACTGCCACTTATAAAATATCTATTTTCATACCACTCGATGAAAATGAAACCTGTATTATATGAAAGTACTTGAATATTCTAGTTAAATTTTAGATTGTTTTAATGTGTATTTTTGAAGTAATAGACCTTAAAGCTAGTCTACCACACACAATGGTTTGATCAGTTATAAAAATAACCCTGAATGCTTAAACTGTGATAAATGAAAATAGAGCTGTAATATATGCATTACTTTTGGAAAAAATATTATAAATTGTGCAATTTAAAAGGACTTTAATTTCAACCAGTTGCATCAATATATTTTGTGTACGGGACAGCAACTTCACTGTCTACAAAATATTATCGGACGAAACTCTCTCTCGTAAACAGGAAAATAATAATTGTTGTCCTTTGTTTTGTTAACATATTGTTATTTTTGTTCTATTGTAAAGTCACAGCTAGCAAAATACATGAACGCCTCTTCTATTTTCCAATGAATTAAACGAATTCAGACATAACGCGTAATCTATTTAAAGCAACATTACTCTGTGATTGATATTATAATATTCGTATGCATTAGTGTACATCTTAATTTCAGAAATACATTTATCTTGATTTGTTTAATATTCTCTATTATGATTTTACTGCTGAGTAATAAAAAGATGAAGTCATTTACAAAATTGTTCAACGGCGCTAGATTTCAGACAAGGAATTGTTTACATTTTGCCTCAATATTTTTCAAACAGATCATTTTCTATGCATGAACGATAAATCTAACAAATCTAGCAAATTTCTATAAATAACCATCCTAGTTACCCGTAACGTTCAATAAACAAGAAGTGTAGGGCATTTTTTTATATTTTTTAAAAGCTTTGTATTTTATATTTAACATTTTTCAATATCAACTGTTTGTCAATACATTCATAACATCATATCCCTTCCAATTAATAGTAAACATGAGAACGTAAGCATAATGCCACTTTAATTATATGATGCAGTTTATCTCTTTGCCAACAGTGTTAAAAAAAGAATAATGTACATGAAAGCATACGACGATTTCTTTGTTTTCAAAGTGACAAACTTATTTAAACAAATCATTTGTAGGTGTACAAGGAAGACTTCCTTGTAGCAAAGTTAAAAAAAAAACAAGTACGTTAAATAGGCTGTTTCACATATTTTTTACCTCGTTAATATTCTATAACGATGAAGCTATATCAAAATTTAAAACAAAACAATACCAAAACATAAATATGCTGGTTCCTCTAAACAATGTATAAATGTTAATCTGTCATTCCACACATAGGCGATAAGTATAACGGAAAGATAATTTGCTTTGGCCGCATACTAATTCAGATCTACATAACGTATCATGTACCGCAAATAGGACGTATGTGGCCAAGTGGCCAAGGTCGTTGACATAAAACTACTTGCCTAGCATTGTTGTTGGTTCGAAAACCGAAAGAAAATTTGTATTAAGAAGTAATCGAGCTAGCTAAAGGAAAGATAGGGGTTTGTGCTTGAGTTCTTCCTCCACCAGGAAAGCTGGAAAGTCGTGATATGACATTTACTGTGTCGGTGCAACACTTAACCCTGTAAAACAACAATGCACCGCTATCTAAACAAACGAAACTTTTCAGTTATAGTTTCCAAAAATATATTTCCAAAAAAGGAGTAAACTATTCAAAAAACTAGTACTACTAGATATTGATTGCCGAAATGCAAAAAAAGCAAAAGAACATTCAGGTAATTTGCCTTTGAGTAACCTTTCAGGAATTATATTAGAACATCAAACTAAAAGCCATTAAGAAATAAAAGAGAAAAGAAAAGCGTTTTGGGGGCTATAATGGGCAAATAATATACTATATAAAATAAAAAGGTTTTATTGATTTTTCTTCTATTTTTGTATAGAAGTACAGTTTATGGTATACATGTATTAATTTAATAAAAGCTTTTGTTTTTATTTATCAAACGCTTTTAATTATTTGGCACTGGCAGCAACCAAACAAATTATGATACTTTAGCAAGCGAAAGTGTAAAAATGCAACATTGTAGTTTTATACAAAAATCTAAATTTAAATTAACGTAAAAACAACCTCAATGACATAGTGTCAGATGATATTTACTGTTCATATCTTAAGATACAGAGTTAAATCGCATTGGTTTATCATTTTTTGAATTATTTTATACTTATTCGTGGAAGACTTTCTGGTAACTGTATAGGTTTAACACACATTTTTCCTTGTTATAACATCTGCAGAGTCTTGAAAAACCTTTCACAGAGATATATTTCCAAAATGTTTCAATTTAAATACATGTATTGGATAATAAAATGAAAAATAAAATAATGAGTCATATTTAAAATGAAAGAAAAGCAGTAAAACAATTAGTGTTGTGAACTGTATAACTAGCTAGGCTTGGTTTTCGTTCATTTGAAAAATTATTTCTAATTCTGAAAAAAGTTGTTTCTGGTGAATGACTCAGGGCAATTATGGTTCCCTTATACTTTTTCCAGCAGTGATATTTATGACTCATCAGTGATTCTACTTAGGTGACCATTTGTACCTGACATAAAATTACACAGATCTTCCTGAGGTTCCATCAGTAAAACTGGAAAGTCGCCATATGACATATACTGTGTAAGTGTGACAAAAAGAATCATTAAATGTTACACGGAAAGGGCTGATTGTCAGTGCTTAACCTTGTGCCCTGTCCATTTTTGTTTTTGTGTCTGTTCTTCCTGGGCAAATTCCGCTGATCCTTGATGCATGCTGGTTCGTGTAAGGGTTGCGTTCATTGAACGCCGCCTTTCCTTGTCGATCGCGTTTATAATATTGTATGTTTTATAAAATCATGTAATTAAAACTGTATCTGATAAACAAACATTTGTCTTTCTTCCTGATTATTAATTTTTAATGTTTATTTGTAAATTGTTGTGATTATTTACATGTACTTTGTTTTCCGATCGATTAAAGCAACAGAAGAAACAATACTTAAAATAAGTAATCATTTTGTCGCGCTACTTATTAAATGATGTGCTTTAATAACCATTTTTTTGCAATTTGCAGCCGATTTTACCATTGTTGATTTTATACATTGTTGAATCGGATTGAATTTTGTTGGACGAGTACATAGCAGCCAAACAGTACATAAGTCGAGTCTGATATTAGTTTTGAAGCTTTGATAAGATACCACAATTCTTTGACAGAACTGTATGTCTTCAATTAAAAAAGATGTGACATATATTATGGACTTTTAGAAATGAAAAAGAAGACATATATGGTGCGATTTTGATTTTAATCGATTCTTTTGGATAATGAAGAAGAGGCTATATGGAATGTAATATGAATAATATATAGAATTGAACTGGTATTAATTTTTCAGTTGTCACACAAATACTTGCATGAAGATTGTGTCTAACACGTAACAGTTTCGATGTTTCTTGTTTCCTTTTCAATCTATAATTGACGAACCACACACAGTGATATTCATGCAAAATGAACGAGTATATTCTTTTAGAATCTAATGTCTGTTCGTTTCTTAGCCGATGCTATTGATTTCATTGATTTTTTGGTGAAATACTCGTAGTCCTTTCGCTCTTTGTAACAGCATGATTGATAATGAAACAAGACAGACGTATTATTACGTTGTTTTATTGTCACGGAGAACGGAAATTTAACTGTTACCATTACTCTATCATTAAAACAACGTTTTCTTTTCTTGTCTTAACTGTCGATGTGATGCAGACTTATATTAACAGAACGAAAGAAAAGATGAATCATTAATTATAATCATCTTGCGAGAAATAGGGTTCTTAAATATTTTACAAAATCTGAAACTTATTTCCTTGTCCATGATTGTTGCATGTTTATATTCCTTACGTGAAATAAAAAAAATGCTTATATCTGTGCACCAGAAAAGCCCTGCAATAACTGTTGAATAAAGAAGACACGCTCTTGGCAGTAAAAATGTGGTCCTCCTGGGCTCCTTGCCGCTGGCTCTTGTTGCTGGGTCGAGTTGGGGTTGCGTTCATTGAACGCCGCCTTTCCTTGTTGGTATTGTTTATCATATTTTTTAAAATCAAATACAATTTGGACAAGGGTTGGTACAGGCCATTTAAAAAGAAAAAGAAAAGTAACTGCTAGAAACTGACTTATTCTTTAATTAAACATAAATATATATCTATGCGACAATACAAAGTGTTACAACTTTCACACCATTGCAACTGGTAAGGCTCTATTCTAAGCACATTCTTGAAATCTAAAAACTACATCAATGATCTCCAGAGGAGTGGAAAAAACTGGAAAAAAACATGTTGCAACATTTTACATATCTCTAACATTGCTTATCATCTGGTGTGTAAAGATTCTTAAGAAAGGAAGTAATTTGTTAGTGATTATAATTATGTTTAACTGGTAAAAAAATTCACAAGAAGACAACTTTCACAATTATCATCTTTAAACAGATTCTACCAATAAATCATTTTGCGTAGAAATTGAGTTAATTTCATAGAATTATCATTGAAAGTGCATGATGAAACATTTTAGTTCGACTTGTAAAGTGCCGTATAATAATCACATGGGCAGATGTTACAAATATGATATGTCTAAATGACAGTTTTTTTGTTAAATTTGAGCTTGTATTTATAAATTATTCCTTACATTTTCAGCTATTGAAAAAGTCACCGGCAAATGGAATGGAGTAAATAATAATCCATAAAGAAATTCCAAAACGGCAAAGTTGAAAATGTTGCAAGCTCGTTTGATTGCGCCTGTTGATAGACGGTAATCATAGCAAACGATCATCGGTAAGTAACTAGAAATAGAATAAGATCGCAGATTTGCTCTTTATTAGGTTATGGGAGCACGCTGCTGTTATATTACACCACTAAGCAACTGAATTACATACTTTTAAAGTTTGAATATTAGTATGAATGAAATAGTATTGTCAAAAGTCCAATATCTGCGGTATTTGTTCAAATAGTAAACAGAAAACCGGTGAAGGACGGCCATCTGTTATTTGAATCACCTACCAAGGCGGTGTTATGTGTACATTTTAGGTACACGCGTTCACCAACAGATATTTTTACCGGAGCCATGACCGAGCTACAGCTATAACCAGTGTTTTCATATTCAGATGTAACTGCAATTGTAGTATCTCCATGAACAATAGCTGCGACCACATATTTTGCTTTTTCATGACAAATATGGACGCTGAAATAGTACAGACCAGCCACAGGTGCTGTGAACATTCCAGTAATTTTATCATATCCACCACCTTCGTTGAGTAAAACATCAGGGAAGACGAAAGTTTGGCCGTTGTCATAATTTCTGCTGGACCTTGTATATGCATTAAACGCTACCCTCGGGGTTTTTGTGAAATTATCTGAAGCAAAATTATTAAGAAATTGATTTTAAAGTCAATGTTAATGATTCTTGTATTAAGTGTTTTGTTTGAATGGTAATAAATATTTGTATACTAAACGGAGCATAAAATTATTGATGAATTCAAAATGTATAACGATTGTAAATGTTTAGAAAATTACGAGGTTGAACATTAAGCAAGAAATTATCCTTTCTTTTGAAATGGGAAGAAATAAATTTATATTTTGTTTCAAAATGATACTGTGTTAATGGCGTATTGATAAAATTTGAAAACAATTCATTTAGCTACTCATGTCTACATTGTCTCAATCTAACTATCCTCGGACTTTGTAAACTAAAATTTATTGGTTAATATCTATTACATATAGAATTACTCTCTATCAGGCTTTATCTAAAACAGAATTATGTCATAAAATAATGTGTACTTAAATCTCATCGATTTAGCATAAGATTTCGATTTATAAGCAGAAATAAACTAAACATTGTTCTACTTACCAGCAAGCTTTTCAAGCTGAGCTGTTTTGTCATTGAGTTTTTCACGGATCTTCTCGTAGTCATCAAACATTTGACCAATCTGTGCATTTTGTTTCGCAAATTCTCGTTTCATTTCTACCTTCCGATGTTCCATGACAGAGAGCATGTTCTCTTCAAAGTTTTCCTTTTCTTTATCCCACTGATTCATTTTAGCTTCCATTCTGACCATCGTCTCCAACATTTGTTTGTCATACTTGAATTTTGAACATTGCGTTTCGATATCGGGTTCACTTGCTGTTGAGTAGCACAATACGGTTAGAAACACAATAATAGCTTCTAATGAATAGTAACAAGCCATCCTTCTCTAAGGTTGTATCAGTGAATTATGAATAAAGAAAAAAGAATACAGACACTTTATACTTTAAAACAGGACATAAAATGATTATATTTACCCGATAACAACGACAATGTTCATGAACCTTTTTGTGATGTTGCGTGCTTTGCAAATATTTTCTTTTTTTATATATATCTGAAAATTTCTTTAAAAAAAAATTCCCCTGAAAAAAACATCCTCTGAAAAACAAATACGTATATACAACTGAAATCACTCAGTTTTTTTTTATTTAAAGTGACATTTTTTACATATTACTGTAGGTACACTGACAATAAAAGTCATGCAAACAAGCAATTATAATAAATTCCTTAATATGCTTTGTTTACCATCGCTTTAATATGCATTTAAATAAGTTCTCTAAGTACACGAGGAGCAATGCATATCAGTAAAGAATACTCATCATTACCAACATCGCGATCTTTGAGACAGAAATTGGTTGGTAATCTGTTTGCTACAATTGAAAGTTTTACGTCGGTCGTTACCTCGAGGGGTGAACGCGAAAAGGTTCTAAGTGCATTTTCCAAAATTTTACAGGAGAATTAAATAACTGTCTCAAATGTTGGTAAATTAGCAAAATTCCACAACACTTTGATTTTTCACATCAAAAAAGTTAAAGAAACATGTCAATGGTAATAAAAATTCTAGGAAAGACTTGGCAAACAAGATATTTAATCAAATGTAACTGAGAACTGTTTCGCACTTAAAATTTCTCATATTTTGATTTTTATGTTCAAAGCGAAAAGGTTCCAAGTGACATTTTGATAGAACAAAGCATTTTTTACTTATTTAATTTAAGATAAAGCAACATTTTGGCATTTCTAGTTGTTCAGTAAGAGATGGACTATAAATTGCCAGAAATGATTGTGTCGCATTTACTTTTTATTTTGATTTCATATTTTAGGTGTGAGACATTCTCTAATACCACTTTCAAGTTCATGAAATTTTAAGTTTGACTGTGTTTAAATTAGAAACATAAATAAAGGTCATACATGATAGTGTACACAACTTTTAAAGAACATGATGGACCTTAATTACACCTGAAAAACAAAAAACAAATGCAAATTAATTTGATAATCATTTTCAGGTGAACCATACAAAGTATATGGAGAGCTGTCCTCCTTGCCCCGGCGTCCGCGTCCAGATTTCAGATCATGCATGACAAGGTTCATAACTCTAGCTTCTTTTTTCAAGAGTTGTTTCCACTTTGAACTTATAATTTACTTTAAATACTCTGCTTTTATCATTTTTGTTTTTGAAGGGATTGACTTCATATTTCAAATTGCTGTCTTTACATTAAAGTAACATTAATTTTATTGACATTGATCATTATGTTGTGCAAAATATAGAACATTTGACTGCTTTCTTGATACTGATACAAAATTATATTTATATCATAATTGAGTTTTCTTTCATAGTTTCGTCTTCCTTTCTGCATCCAGTATTTGATGAAATATGATAAACAAGATCAATAAGGAAAGGCGGCGTTCAATGAAAGCAACCCCCATATGACCCAGCCACAAGAACCGGTGGCAAGGAGCCCAGGCGGACCTTTTTTTCCTTTTTTTTTTAAAAAAAATCTGCTTGTATTTATAAGTGTACCCCTATATTATGTTATGAAATATCTGGCTATCAGTGGAAGAAGCCAATTGTAGTATGTGCCTTATATTAATAATTTTGCAAATTAAGGTAGCTGAATGTCTCAGCACAAATAAATGAAACAAGTTGGTTCGTGTTTTAACGCCATAGTAACTGTTTCCTCACAACATACAAGGGGAGGTAGTTACAATGCAATGCCTCAAGTCACTTGAAGTCTTTTATTCAGCATAAGCAGCAACAATTGTTGGACATTGGAATTAACAATGATTTGTTTGTTTGTTTGTTTGTTTGTTTGTTTGTTTCATTTTACGCCTTTTTCCAACAGTATTTCAGTCATATAGGCGGGTAGTTTCCTAACCATCGTTCCTGGAGGGTTACACCGTTATTAGACTACCTTAACAATGATAAAATATATAAAATGACAAAGACTGTTTATATACTCTTTCCGTGGTTTGAACTTTATGTCGATGTTGACAGAGGTTACATTATCCCCTCCCGTATGAAAGAATAAAGATATCACAATATTATTATACAAGTATTTTCTTACAAGGAGCAATGTCTGGATATTATTTCGCATTAGTTGTTTTTGTTATTATGTTAATCTACGCAACAACAAGAAAAGACGATACAGAACCGGCATCTTTTAAATTCAAATATGATAAGCAAATGTTAGAGACAATGGTCAAAATGGAAGCTTTAATGAATATGTGGGATAAAGAAAAGATAAAATGTGAAGAGAACACATTGTTTGTCATGGAACATAGGAAGCAGGACATGAAACGAGAAATTGTGAAACAAAATGAAAAGTGAGATGAAATGTTTGATTTCTGTAAGAACATTCGTGAAGAACTAAAAGAAAAAAACATCTGAAAAATTAACTGGTGAGGACATTCTTAACTTTGTTTTGATTTCAATTGATTCTGCAATAACTATTGTTCATGATATAGTTATATTTTATAGTTTATAGTTTATATTATAGAAAGATTCATTATCCATCAGGCTTTTGCTAAACAATATTTGGTTATAAGATAAGTAATAGAAAGAGCACCGAAACACGAGGTTATCTGATTTGTACGAGGGGGCGTAGCCCCCGAGTATTAATCAGATTACCGAGTGTTTTGGTGTTCTTTCTCTTTTGTATCATAGTCAAACATAAAAACACGTTCCCTGTTGTTACAATATGAAACCCCGGTAAAAATGAACCAATGAACGAGCATCTAAATATGACATTTCTGTCGATTTCACTTTCACTGCCGTCACAATATGTAAACCCCAGCAAAAATGAGCCAATCAATGGGCATGCTCTCGAGTGCGGGTAACTAATACCCGCACTCCAGTTAACGCACAGTGCATGTATATGTAAACGATTTAACCCTGACACATTTTCAACAGAAAGGTCTCCAAACTATGATACACTATATAATCATGTTACGCTATGTTTTATTTTATTACTTAAATAAACAGGCTTGAATATTTTTTATAATTCCCATTATTTTCCTTCAGTTAACAATGCCACACCGAAAGTAGCGTTAAACACATATTACAGTACTGGGGGAAATTACGGCGTCGGTCAATCTATCATATTTCCTGTCGTATTACTTAATGAAGGTGATGGATATGACAAAAGCACTGGCAGCTTCACAGCCCCTGTGACTGGGCTGTATCACTTCAGCATACATATATGTCATACCGAAGCAAAGTGTATAGTGGCAGCTTTTATGAAGATACTACAGTAACAGTTACAACAGGATACGAAAACATCTGAAGTACCTGTAATTTGGCCATGGCTCTAGTAAAAATGGAGGCGGGTGAACGAGTGTATATTAAGAGTACATACAAAGAAAGTGTCATGTATGCCGATACACAGTACAGATGACCATCCTTCGCCGGTGTTCTTTTAACTGTTTAATCGTAAACATAGTCACGAAAGCGGACAAATATCTGACACTTGACAATTTTTGATTACATATTAAATCGACTGTCTCGAATAATAGTAAACATTCTTTTCTTGTTTTACTTTACAGAATTAAACGACTTCATGTAGTTTCTAACTTAAATTAGATAATACCAACCAAATATAATGTATATATTTATTTTAAGCATAAAGTGTGATTTTAAGTAATATAATTATATATTTCGTCTCTTTTTTATCCATTATTGTGTAGAGGGTTGGATTAAAACTGCGTCTGTCTCTCCTTCTTATTTATATTTATATTAGTTTTTTACCATTAATACCATAATGACACAACGTACAGGACGCAACATTCTAGTCGTTAACAATAGTTACCCAATAGACAAGGTTAAACATCTTTGTGCCCATTACATTCTAGATCTGAACCGCATGAACTTTGATCTGAAAAATAAAATTATCAGTAAAATCTAAACAAGAATGCATATTGTTTGGAAGCTAGTTACTGTCACCGTCCAAGAATAGGATCAATTTAAGGTAGAACGCGACACTTTGCGAACTTTCGAGTAGCGTCTTGAAAATTGGCATGCAGAAAGTTGACCATATTTCTGATTTGATTCCGTTGATTTTATTCCAATAATTTCAGCCAATTTTTGTACACATGACGTCAAAATTGACCATCAAAGCCCATTTTTGAACAAGACGTCGTTGCGTATCCTTGGCAACTATTACAAGTATCATAACGCTATTGGCGGACAAAATACATTAAATCCTACAGCATCCAACGGAAAATGTTTTTTCCTTAAAGTTGATATAAAATTTATCGTTTTACGCCGAAAAATATTTGAAAAATGGAAAATAAACTGTAAATTTTGTGTAAAATTTGACATTCAGTTTAGCGGCAACTTTCGGTTTTAAAGCGGCTTATTTAAAAATACCTGAAATACATTTTTAAATTTTTTTCTTTAAACGTCCTTTTAAATGTATACTTAGTCAAAATGACTAAAAAAAAAAAAGAGGGTCACCGACTGAATTTTTTTCGGTACACCTAATTTTATTTCCCAGAGAAATCGAAAAATATGCCATAAGGAACAAAAAGCAACTATATATATTTTTTATGTAAATTTAGAAATTTACGGAAATTCAATCATAAATTAGTACGTAGGCTACAAGAAGTTCTGCAAAGATATACTATTTTATTACCCACACTGTAAGTGATATACTGTGAGAAATATGTATTCTATTTCACCTATTAAAACCCAGAATTTCACTTGTAAGCAAAAACTATTGCAGCGATTTGACAGAGTATATGCTATATAACTGTGCGAAATATTGACAAATTAAAATATACGGTCATAAATGAAAATTGGTCAATTATATAAGCGTAAAGCAACAGTCATGTTTGAAACGTTAGCTCAATGGTTGTTGGATTACAGAGGTAGCACGTTCGATTTTACAAGTAAATAAACATCTGTAATACATTTCTCTCGTTTTGCTTATCATTTAAGAATATCATAATGTAAAAATAAATAAAAAATTGAGGATTTATCGTAAATTCTGCATTAAAAACATTACTATCAAATCGGCCTTTGCAAATATTTATGATTCACTGTACGTATAGCCAAATTTATAGTAGAATTTATTTTTAACAGAAAGTACTTTTAACATGAAATATAATGAAACGCTGTCAATGCACATCCACGGTTGTTTAGCAGAACATATATAGCGAACCAGGCGGTCCTGAGCTAGATATTGTACAAAGGAGTGTTGCGTTGTAAATCTTTATACAAATAAAGATATTTCAATATATATTGTCATTTTTTGTCTGTACATGCTACGGACACTGTTGAGGATCTGTCGATGTTTATATATTCTGTTCACTGACAATTTAATCAGAAGGCAATTGACGTGTTAATAAAACCGGAAAATATTACATTTTACTCAAAGTTTTACTATTGAATGTTTTTCTGACAAATGTCAGATCAGACTATTATTTTTCTCTCTTGTAGAAAGTGGGTACCGGTAATTCTGAATTACATCTTTATTCTCTGTTTTATATACAAAATCGGTATTTACAAGAATAAAATATTTCATATTTTGGTAATATCTGACCTTGTAATTAAAAAAGAAATCCGTATTTCAGTAAATACGGACTTCGTGCAAAATTTCCGTAATATTACGAGTGTACGGATCACGGTATATTAGTCATATACGTAGTGCATGATATACGGCCACGTACATCTACGTGTTCAAATTTCACTTATGTTACCTGTCTATCTATAATATACGGAATTCCGTACCCTTTATTGTATCCATATATTTTCCGCAGTGGTCATTATAGCATAAAATTCCATTTATAGCGGGATTTTGACACAGGGCGACCTTTTTAATGACAAATAAAAAAAAAAAAACGCCCCATGATAGCGTGACTTTTATCAAAAGGGGTGGGGAAAATAAAATCACGTGTACCGAACACAGTGAGTCGGTCACCCCCTATTTTTTAGCCATTTCGACAAATTATACACTTTAAAGGACGTTTAAAGAATAAAATGAATGATATTTCAGGAATTTTTAAATAAGCCGCTTTAAAGCCGAAATTTGCCGCTAAATTGAACGTCAAAATTTACACAAAATTTATAGTTTTCTTTCCATTTTTCATACATTTTTTGGCGTAAAACAATAAATTTTATATCAACTTTAAGGAAAAAACATTTTCCGTTGGATGCTGTAGGATTTAAGGTATTTTGTCTGCCAATGGCGTTGTGATACCCGTTATAGTTGCCAAGGATACGCAACGACGTCTTGTTTGAAAACGGACTTTGAGGGTCAACTTTGACGTCATGTGTACAAAAATTGGCTGAAACTATTGGAATAAAATTAACGGAATCAAATCAGAAATATGGTCAACTTTCTGCATGCCAATTCTCAAGACGCTACTCGAAAGTTCGCAAGTGTCGCGTTCTACCTTAAATGAGTTTGCAACATACTCAATTCTTTTAGTTTTGGGCTTTCCTCACGGGTTTCGTTTTCTCAATGTTATTTTCCTTCAAACTGCCGCGTGCTTTTTACAACCGGTTTTGTAATAAAAGCAGTTTTGAAATATCTTAATTGCAAACTATCTGATGACATTGTTGTAATTCACAACCAGCTTTGTAATAAACCCGAGATTTGCAAAAACCGGTAAATTCAAATAATAATTGGCATAATGTTTTATAATATATATCGACTATTTTGACTACATGTTTTACATGAAATAGACCTTGAAGATATATTTTGGATTGTAAGTAATAGAAAGAGCATCGAAACTCGAGGCTATCTGATTCTGAGTCGTAGCCCCCGAGTATTAATCAGATTGCCGAGTGTTTCGATGTTCTTTCTCTTTTGTATCATAGTCAAAAATATAAACACGTTCCCTGTTGACACAATATGAAACCCCGGGAAAAAGTAACCAATGAACGAGCATCTGAATATGATATTTCTGTCGCTGTCCACAATAAGTTAACCCCAGCAAAAATGAGCCAATCAAAGGTCATGCTCTGGAGTGCGGGTAACTAATACCTGCGCTCCAGTAAACGCACTGTGCATGTATATGTATACGAATAACTCTGACACATTTTCAACAGAAAGGTCCCCAAACTATGATACAATGTACCTTAATCGACCCTTATATTATATTATAATATTATTTAAATTATTATAGTATTATCTATCCTATTCAAAAGTGTAAAAGTCGGACGAATGTTTTTCCGAAACCAATCCTGAATTTGTTGTAAAAAATCGATTTAAATGCTATTATATCTAGGGAAAAAATTAATAATAAAATGCCTTTATATTTCATTGCGTTCCTACAAAAGAAACAATTCTTTCTCTTGATACCTTATAAAACAATAAAATTCAATTCGTATTTAATTCGATTTAAAACTTCATTACCGGTCGTATTAATACAAAGAGAGCAAATATTTGAAGTCCATTACCATTTTTTCTGCTTCGTGCATATCGTGACGATAGCTCTTAAAGATTAAACTCGCTTGACTGTAAAATAATCGCTTTCTTAGCACATTCTAATTTCTAACTGTCCACCCTAAAAATATATCCTTTTTTTAACTTACAATTAAAGATGTTGAAGGTTTAACAACAGAATTTAATAAACAAGACTTTTCGGTAGCATATTTAAATTATTCGACAACAAGTAAGGAGAAAACTTTGTTATACCTTTGTTTACATATTTGTTATTTGAATAAAAAATAAATGTAAAGCATCATATAGTTTGCTGGAAGTTTTGTTAATCTCAAAGACTGAAACAAATCAATAAAGTCTTAACCTTTAAATGTGTTCAATAACAAATGATTATAATGATGATTGAAATGTTTAGTTTTATTTTTTTAACATGTTTCAACTACCAACTATTAATTGAAAATATCCCAACAATCATTACTACAAGAAAGAAGTACGTATGTAACTATAAATCTACTTAAATCAAGTACAATCTATATATTTTGAGAAATGTTTACCTTCTTTTGTATTAACAGATTGCATAGGCAATTATTACTTTTCACGACAAATTAGTATGTTATTACCCAAAACATTCTAAGTTGCCAAATAAATTGTAAATTTGGATCTATTGATATTATTTTTTTAATCATGAATAAAATATTGGCGAATTTAGTACAATAATTTGCCATAACATACCTGCACACAATGGTTTACGCTTGATTGAAATTGGATTAAGATCAGTATTGTGTTTTATATGTAAATAGCCGAGAAGTTAAAAGTGAAAGTTGCAGACTTATTCATGTGACTGCATTTTTCCTTTATTAACATATGTCTATCTCGTCGTTTCCATAGACTGTAGACCATTTGTCGAATAATTTCATAACCAGAAAACTAATTTTTATTTGTACCGAAGAGATTGAGATGACTGACTTCATTCAATGAACGACTCTTCATTTTAGTTGTTTGTAAAATAATAACATCGTTTTTTTAAAAAATCAAGCCCTATATTCAAGACAATAGTATTTTACATGTATGTATCAGACAAAAGAAAGCTTTACCGTAAGACAATTTCTTGTTGCATACGGACAGCTAGATAGCGTCTCGTGATGAAATAAATCATTTCAGCAAATAATGCAATCGAAATTATTTCATCGTCTAAAGTACAATAAAAACTTTTATATTTTCAAGTTTATTACATATCTGTAAGTTTTCTGATAGTTTTGGCATGCGAATAACAAATGTTCAAAACGATTCATTGTATTGAGATTTCAAATAATTATATGACTTTTGTTGAAAAGTTTTTGCTTTAACTTACAATGAAATTCCTAAATTCGTATTGCAAACAAATCGTCATACAAATATGACAATTTTATTATTTTTTCTTAATTTCACACAGTCGACACACACAATTGCACATTGATATATCAAAGAACACAATTGAAACAAAAAAGCTTTACAAAAATGTATCGCAATATTAATTTTGATATTGGCGTGAATAAGATTTATTTCTATTGCAGAATGTTGGCGTGAAATCAAAATTAAAAATAACAATTATGTGTGTGTATTCAAAAAACATTTAAAAGAACTCCGTTGAAAGATGGCCACCGATGATGGTTTGCAACCATGTGACTGTCGCCATGCGCACATATAATGGAAACCGAGTCCCCAGCTGCTACCATTGCCAGTGCACTAACAGAGCTACAAGTATGACGATAATTATCCCAGTTTGTTGTCACTGCAATAACTTTTCCATTGTGAACAATCTCGACAATTATTGCTTTATTAAAATAATTGCAAGTGTGTGCGGTGAATTGGTATACTCCTGTTACAGGGGCTGTAAAGTAGCCAGTTGTTTTGTTATATCCATGCCCTTCATTCAAAAGAACATTAGGAAAAATGACGATCTGCCCGTCACTATAGCTGCTACTGACATTTGTATAGGCGCTGAAAGCTACGGCAGGGTTTCTTCCTGGAGTAAAATTAATTTATTTGTTAAGATCTGTGAATAATTGTTTCTTGTGAAACATGTATAAACACAACATCATAGTGTAAGATAGTTATTTTAAGAAAAGTGATAACTTATTTGACAATAAATGAAAGATTCAAACTTAGCCAGTATTGTAATTCTTAAAAATAATATTCATTTAGAAACAATATAAAAGAGATTATTTTCAACTTTTTTTTGATATCTTACCAGGTACATGGTTAAGTCCTAAAGTCCTATTATAAACTTTTTCACGTAGATCATTTAACTCATTTTGTATTTTGTTTTGGTTCAAAAATTTCTTTTGCATTTCCTCTCTACGATGTTCCAGTACAGCAAGCACATTTTCCTCGAAGGTTATTCTTTCCTTATCCCACTGGTCCATTTTTGCCTCCATTCTTACAATTGTCTCTAACATTCGTTTGTCATACTCAAATTTCGAATATATTGGCTCGTTCTCAATCGCTTTTGTGTGGCACAAAACGGTAACAAAAACAACTACTGACAATGAAGAATATCCAAACATCGTTGCTACTGTAATAGCGATTTCTGGACTATATGAATAAAGAACATTATATAGACGCTTTATACTTTAAAACAGGACGTTTAGTAAGTATGATCTACCAATCACAATGTAAAGTCAACTTATGGGGCTTTTTTGTTGCGTGTTTTGCAAACAAATGAGAACAGGTCCGATACAATCACATACGTTAAAAAACTTTCCTTTTGTATTCCCAAATACCTTTTTGGTTATATACATACATGTATAGTATTTTTAACTAAATGCGATCGTTACAAAGATAGCATTGACAGAAACATATCTTACAAAACACTTGTATCTTAGTCTGTGAGAGGTATGTTTTTAAGCGTGATCTAATGGACAAACCCACTTTATATAACCATATAACTTTTTGTAAGGTTAACTCCGTTAACGTTTTCAAGTCATATGCGTTGATGTGCGAAATTAACCAATTACGATTAAAAAACAAAGGATGTATCGATTGCAAATTTTTTGAAGAGTAATCCGTCAATATAAATTTATAAAAAAAAGAGAAATAAAGAATCCATCAAAATGCACCAAAAGACAAAATTGTTAATATTGCAGGATCGGTTTGATTGACCGAGTTATCAAGTTATCATCCACGCTCCCTGGCATTGTCTTTAACATAATTCTTGTTATAATTGTCATGTTTTCTTTTTCTTAAACATTTTTGCAACCGACATTAGCGTTCAGGATGGATGGATTGTATTTTGAATTTAGAGATAATACAGTGGACATAATCACTAATGAACTGACTCAATGAAAGCAGGAATGTTAATGCTCTTTTTAGTTCTCGTCTCACTTAGAGCCAACCTTGCCACTTATTTTGACGCGAATTTTAGTTTCCTTTTAATAACCGTTTGTACCTGGTAAGTCTTTTTATACATATATAAGCCAGGCTAGCCTGCTATTTAGTGTGTTCTTACCCGAATCTATAATGTTGTTGGCTCAATGTTACGTTGTGATATTGAAATCGCTTAAGGTTTTGAACATACTGCAATTATTTAAATTAAGCTCGATTATGGTGAACAATTCAAGGGGATGCAAATTGTTTTATTTCATAAACAGTTCGGTGCCATACCATCTATGCTTGAGGTTGATCAATGCCAGTAAATTATTTTAGTTTTCATGTAGCAAAATGTCCAGTGTACTTACGTAAAATTCTTTAGTCATTTTATGTGTTGATATTTTCTAATTTTTCAAACTGTAGCAGAGAGTACCATAGGATTTTATCACTTTTAATTATTTTTATAGTGTAATTGGTGAAACTTTTGCAAAATGCTCGTATTCTTAGTGCTAAAAAATGCTCATTAAATATTTTGTTTTCAGAAATTTGCATTGTTTTCTAATATCTACAAAATGTTTGAAACCTTAACATTTTGAAGTAGGAGATTTATTCTGGTAAATAAGTGTTAGAAATATAAGAAGTGTATTGGGTATGTCAATAATGGTTCTTTTGATAAAACTGCTTTCAGGATTTTAATAAAGAAATCTTCATTTTACTGAATGTATAAATTTGCTGTGTTTTTCATGTATTAATTTCATCCCTGAATGACCAAAAATAATAGGGAATGATTGGACATTCCTCTTTCAAATTGTACTCTGTTGGATATATAATTGTGTAATTTCATTATATGAAACATATGAAGAATATTTATTGAAATGATCCATATGCTGCATTTTGTGTCTGTCTTTATCTTCGTGAAATAAAATCATTTCGCTGCGATTTAAGAGTAATGAAACTCAATTGATCGCTATGAATGAATGGATTTGAAATCCTTTTACATAATATGTTACGTTATTTATGACATGCTTTAATGGGGCTCATCAGACCTGTCATTAATTTAGCTTGCAATCAAATCAAGCTTTTATTAGTATTTACAAAATAACAATAACCACGCCCGCCCCATTTTCTTGCATTATGATTTTGATACGGTTAATTAAGGAAATGATCATTTCAACGTCATTTTTTAAAATGTTTATTTATAAATATTATCAACATTCTGTTTTCTACATGAAGCCGAAAATTCAAGAAAGAAATCGGTGATTTGTCTCCAAACATCATACATGTATAAACTTAATTGCTACTTAGTGTAAATGTAAAAAGCAAGCTATAATGACACGTGATTTAGAAAGTTATTTCCAATCGATTTGGCTCTAGAATGGAGGCTTTAGATTTGCTTGATATAATATAAGGCCTACTGTTTATTACGATGAAAACCAGGTGTTCGAGCACTAATGTACTTACTAAAAAGTGCACAGCCACAATCCCAAAACAAGTATTATGCTGGGGCTAGGGGTTGTGAGAGATGTTGAACTTATTCATTATCCCTCATGTACAAACTCAATCAAACTGAGTCTGCAAATTTCATGTTATTTTGTTGTGATACATGCTTAAGAGGGATCGACTTTGTATCCAGATTTTTATATCGAGTGAATCCATTGAATCAGTTAGTTATTTTTATGTATGTTGGAGTAAAGTAATATTTATGTTGGATATATAAATTTATTCACTTCATTGGTTGCACATTTGTACTGCACAAGGACTAGGGTCGTCGTTTGAAATCGTCATCGTTTCAGGAGCTAAAATATGATAACATCGGTGGATGTGGTTTAAATATAAAATGTTGAACAACAAACATTCGTGAAATCAGGGTCCGTTTAAAAATTCAAGGTATAAAAATGTACTATCAGTGCCGTAAAAAATAAACGAGCTATTAATTTACCAGAAAGAACCCACGGAAAAGACAATTTCATAATGCCTGCTTAAATTTTTTCGAGAGTGCAATTTATTGTTTGCATTTCCTGTCTTGCAAATTTACAAGTTCGTTATTAATTACTTAAGCGCGACACGAATGACCGTTTTGTTTAATTTCAGACTCGCTAAATTAAACAACTGCTATAAATAGATTTTCGGACTTCCATCTATTGATGGCACAACAAAAAATACATAGTTGACTACAAAATAATTGGTTATTTCCTGTCGAAGATGCAAATGTAAGAAATTAATTATCGAATTTAAGTTTATTTTTTGTTTTGATTTTTATACTGCTTTCCGCAAAATTTGTTCCCGTTCTCATTCATTAATATGACATGCTGTGACTCACCGAAGGGGAAACAAATATATGACTTTACATAATAGAAATCGAAAGGAGTTATTTCTTCCGAATTGTAAATCGAAGGAATTAAAATTTTTAATGATAAAATTCGGGTCCATGGACAAAAAAAAGTAAACGCAAATAGCTCCACGCCTGTTTTTTTCTGATTAACTATTGGTGTTTTTCCCAAATAAATTGTGTGAAAAAGCTTGTGTGTTAATTTCTTATTGGAAATTAAATTAAAGCTTTTCCATCATAATTGTGTCTTTCCCTTATAGGTATGTTTTTTTCAAAATGTTTAATTTTGTTGTGTTATTTTCTAAAAGAATTGGGAAACTTTTGTTAAAAGATTTCTGTTTTGCTTAAAATTTTGACCTTGAAGGAAGTTATCTTTGTTATGATATTAGTTACATGCAAAAATAGTAATAATAAATGCCATTAATTGCATATTTCAAAACCCAATTAAAAAGATATATTTCAGACAATGTGTTGTTTTAATTTCTGATTTTCAAAATTATATTCAGGGATTTGCATAACAAAACTGCTTAAGACATTTATTGCAAAAAGAAATTATAACTTAGACAAAAGGGTTGAAAAGTAAATACAAATGATTGAACAAAGTCATTGTTCAAACACATCATATTTATCAGTAAATGTGTAAAACCTCTAAAAAACCGGAATCCTCTGAAAACAGGACTTTTGGTTTTCAGAGTTTTTACTGTAATTGTGATTTATTTAAGTTGTTTATATTTTGAGCAAAAGGCAATATACAAAAAAAATTTGATAAGAAGAAAAATGTCACACTGAGGTTGGTTGATACTTTTTCTCCCACTAACAAACTCGGACATTGTTTTATTGGACATTAGAATGACTTAATGATCATCAGTACTATCATCTGGTGCAACATAAGCTCTTCAGTACAACAATCTTTGGGAGATAAATATTTATAATATTTTGATAGAGGAGTTGCTCTAGAGTGGCAAAATATTGGAGAAAATTATATTTTGGGAAGAAGTATTATTGTTGTTGTACAGAGATTATTGCTCTCTAGAAGGTCACACTGTAGAGATTATACTGTATGTATGTATGTACGTTCGTACGTACGTACGTATGTATGTATGTTGTCTCAATATATCACGGTTCAATAAAACCATTTAAACTGCTTTAAAATATAAGAGCACCCTTTGAAAAAAAACATAAAAAACACTATTTGTCCAACATTGTTGTTGACTTAGATAAACAAAATGCTTACGACATAATCTGATGCAGGTATAAAAGCTTTATAACGTTTGATATATTTATTGTTGGAATAATTTAATGCTCGTCTTGCTATGTATGTTATATAAAAATATTTTCTTAAATGCTTATTTTAATATCAAAATGCTATTGTAGAGTTAAAATTATTTTTTGTTAATATTTGAACCATAAAATGTGTAGACATTCTATAAATTAACTTTTGTCTTTGTGTTTAATTCGTATGAATTAAAACCATGATTGTTTGCGATAAGTAATTAGACATTATTTGTTTTTTAGTGATTATTTTTCCACACAATGTTTTGTTAATATATTACTTAATAAAATATATTGAAAAAAACTTCCATCAAATTTATGCAGACAAACATAACGACAATTAACCATTTATGTTCTAGGTTTTATTGTTATGGTTTTCTCACACCTCGCATAATACATAATACCATCTACAATCTGTCAAATTTTAAACAAAGAAGTGAAACTTGTTGATTGAAATAAAACGGCAAATTAGATAATACAGTGTATAAACAGGCCAATTTCCCGTATATAGCACGAAATGTACAAATAGAAATATACTATATACTATATTATAAGCTGTAAAAAAAGTACAATGCTCAGAAGAAAAACGTGTGTGTTGTCGCAAATATGGCACTCACTAAATTAAACAGGCTTGCAAGACAGGGTACAGTGATTGTGTTAGTCTACTTTGAATACGGCAACATACATTTCCATTTCCGCAACATTACATTAAAATGCCTATACGTACTTGTTGCTTCAAAATGAAACGTATTTTAATTATTTGATATCTTTGTATCATAGACACGGTCTATATTTCAACAATTCTGCTGCTGTTTCATGTTTCTTGATTGGGATAGACTTTTGTCTGATAATCCATTCCTGTATATATTCATAATTCATAACGATACAAATATTATGATTGTAAATTTATTAAAAAATGTTATTCAGTGTTTTATATAAATGTTAGCAAAACGACGTTCTTTACAAGGCTCAAGACCTCAAACACATATATCATTTCTTTCAGTCAAAAGTATCTTAAATGAAACAATGAAATCTATTACACATACAAAATACTTATGGTAATCAACCTTTATCTTAAATGGGACAGTAATATATGTTTCAATACAAAGAAACTGATAAAATATCTTTTGTAATACGTTTACTGTTAAAGTTTTTTGATGAATAAAACTTTAATGGATATAAAAACAGTATACTGCAAGTACAGGCATATTAGATATGGAAAACTAACATTTAAGTACAAGAACTTATTGTCTTATACATGCAAAAGTACTCCAGCAAATGATGGCCATCTGTAATTATCGTCTGCCATGAGCTTGCTTTTATCATAGGAAGACTTGACAGACACTTTCCCACCTTTCTTCACCATAACCGGAGCACTCACGGAGCTGCAACTGTCAAGATTGCTTTCATGCTCTGTTGTTGTAGCGATTGCAATTCCTTCGTGTATAATAGAAATCACCATGAATTGTCCATTTACATTACAAATGTGGGCACTGAAGAAGTAAAGACCGGTAACAGGTGCTGTGAAGACTCCAGTTGTTTTGTCATATCCTTCACCCATATTTAATAAAACATATGGAAATACGAGGGGTTGGGAATTACCATAGCTTCCACGTGACTTTGTGTATGCGTTGAACGCAATCTTTGGTGTGCTAATGAAAGAACCTGCAAATATACAAATTTACTTTTCTTTCATCCTTACATTACATTTAAAAATGTATACAAAATGACAAAGAACTTCACTCACAGGTATAAGTATGTACACATGTGAACAAAAATGTCTCATGATAATAAGCATAAAACTGGAGAAATACTGCTTTAATATATAAAGTGACATTCCCTTTAACGAACACTTGTGTTGGATTAAATTTGTGTAAAATGCAGATATTCTTTTAATGTGTTAAGTTGCGTTATAATCTGACCGGTAAGAAGTGACAACTATCATTTGCAATGGCTCAAAAGGTGTGTGACTATCTCTATTGTAAAGTTTGTTCTTCTGACTTATACAGGCTACAAGATTTTTACAATGTTGTCAATAAATGATCGACTAAATGTAAAAAAGCATTAAGTAAATTGTTTCTTTTAGCCGAAAGAACATCCCCAACACACCAACAAAAAAAAAGTATATAAAATCAAAATAAAGTAATATAAGCATATAAAAAGAATATATATATAAAACATTGTAAGTTAACGTCGCAGCACAAATGAAGTACACAGCAATTCAAGACCCCGTCCTTTTATGTTTAAACAAAACACACGAATATCAACACCGCAGAAAAAAAATCACACGGCATTTTAAAAAAAATGCAAGACCATAATTTTAAAATCTTACCTTCTATATTTTCCAGCTTTTCATCTTGTTTCAAATATTTCTCTTGCATTTCCTCTCTACGATGTTCCAACACAGCTAACACATTCTCCTCGAAGGTTTTTCTTTCTTTATCCCACTGGTTCATTTTTGCTTCCATTCTAACCATTGTCTCTAACATTTGTTTGTCATACTTAAATTTAGAAAACGTTGGATCGTCTTCAATCGCTTGTGAGTAGCACAAAACGATCGAAAAAACAACTGCTGACAATGAGAAATATCCAAACATTGTTGCTTCTATGATAGCTATCACTGCACTATATGGGTAAAAAGCATGATACTGAGGCTTTATACTTTAAAACAGGACGTTATGAAAGTATACTCTACTAATCACGATGTCAAGTCCACTTTATGGACTTTTTTGTTGCGTGATTCACATTAAGATGAGGGGAGGTCCGATACTATCACTACATCTTATTTTTGTATTTTCCAAAATTCTTTCGGAATATAGATAGAATATCTATACATGAATACGGTCTTAAAAAGATAGTATTGATAATAAAATCTCTTACAAAACACTTTTGTCTTAGTTCGTACGAAGCATTGTCTTTCTGCGTGATCAAATGGACAAACCTATTTTAAATAACCATATCACTTTTTTGTTCATAAAGGTTTAATTCTATTTACTTACAAAGTCATATGCGTTGTTTTGCGAAATTACTTATTAAGGTTTTAAAACGCAATTAATATATTGCTTGTGGAGTGAATATTTTGAAGAATACTCCGTCAATATAAACTTCTACTTGTCATTATTTATATACAAATGATGCATCAGATATTTTATCGCAGATGTTATGAATAAAATAACAATACAATATTTACGAGAAGTAAGTTATTAAAACATAATTAAAGAAAAAAAACACAAAAAAAATCAATAAACAAAACGATAATTTAATAAATTGGTGAATTTCGCAGACGCCGTTAGATTTAGACTCTTTAATGAAGGACTATAACACTTGTATACTATCTCTTGTCAAAGCAACATATTAGCATCAATGATCCCGAAAAAGAAAATGAACAGCATACACTTTGACAATCTAAAAAGACATTTGTGGAAAAACAATTCTGTTTCTTTTCTTTTTAAGGCTAGAAGGGAATTTTACGATGAACAAAAAGGTAATGCTAAATTGCCTTAATAAGAGATATTTTAATTTTACAAAAAATCGTAAAATTAACTATCCCTGTTGAATATTCTTTGCATATTGTTTGCATTGATATATTTTTTACATTTTTGATGATGTTAATGATTATAGATTCTGACATTATTCTTCACGGTGGATTGCAATATGGCTTTAGAGATGGATGATAAATTGGCTATAATCACACATGAACTACCTCAATCAAAGAATGGTATGGAAAGAAAGGAATGGTTTAATGCCATTTCTGGATTCTCTTCTTCTCTCGAACATTCCATGCTACATATATTTTGACACGAATTTAAGTTTGCCATAAACCAATCGGACCTGGTTAGCATGTTCACATATACTCTTTCGACGAAATGTCGTACACCGTTCCAGGCCAGCCTGCTGTCCGTGCTTTCTAACTACAGTTGACTCTCAATAAGTCAAAATCGCTTTACTCAAAATTCCGCGTTAGTCGAAGAATTTTTAAAGTCCCGTTAAATTTTCTTCTTTATCTGTGTATTTTAACTCCGCTTAGGTCAAATTCTTAGGTCTGTATGTTGTTGGCTAAATAAGTCGTTGTGATATTGAAATCCTTTGAAGTTTTGAATGGACTGTTCAAGTTACGAAGCAGGACCTGACATTATATACGATTATGGTGTACAATTCATATAATTGACGTATGTGTAGTGAAATTTACGGTATGGTGACATTCGTTATGGCGTTTGACATCCAAGTCAAATGTAGAAACAAGCATAGTTGGTATAGATGAAGCTGCATCAGAATGTTTCATACAGAGCAACCTCTGCTTTGCGGCCCTACGTAAAACAACAAACACTTTAAACCAGATTTATAATTCAAAAGTAAAACTTCTCAACTTCCACCAACAACAAAATTAGTTTCCCCCCCCCCCTATATACATGCTGCATTTCTGATAATATACCTTACTTTGAGCAACAGTTTTATGATGGCCGATACTAAATGCAGCTGGAAATAATAGTGACACTAGTATTCTTATAAAAATGCATTGACGTATTCCTGCTGATAGTTAAAGTAACACAAGCTCAGAAATTCTAAACGCACGTGTATAACATGTGATACGACAAGACAAAGAACATACAACAACAAATATAAAACAAAACAAACTGCACCGAATATATATCTTATTTTTAGTACATACGCCACCATCTTATTTCAGATGAAATTTAAAATGGCTTTGTTTAAGTTTGTTACTGATGTTTTTTTATGTTACATTGAATTGTTTGCATTAAATTTTAATTGAAATACATTCAGAAGAATAATATATTAATATGTATATAAATATATAAACAAATAAAAACAAATCAATCAATAGATTAGTTTTGCAAAAGTTCAAAGTTAAATCATGTGTTAACGAGTTTTTTTTATGCGTAATATGTATTGTACGATATTCTTAAGCATCCGACTCAAATACTAAAATGACCATTACATCCCTTCATAATATTGTCCATTGTTTAGACTCAGTCAAACCGAGTCTGCAATTTTCATGTACTTGCTGTGATTAATGTTTCCAATGGATCTCTTTGTTGTCAGATTTTTATACTTCACAACAGCAAGTGTCAAGTGCTGTGTGGCAGCTGTACAATGTTGCCCCGTACATTAATGCAGTGTTCTTATTTTTCCTGTCCTTCAAGATCATTGATGCCGGCACTATTAAATGTAAATAATTGAGCCGGTACTAGGTTGCATGAGGGATCTTGCACTTATTCAATATCCCTCATGTACAGACTCAATCAAACCGAGCCTGCAATTTTCATGTAATTCTGTTGTAATAATTGCTGCTGAGGGATCACTTTGTTTCCGGATTTTTGAAATACATAAATCCATTGTATTTATATAGACCTTTGAGGCTCTGACTGATGGATGAGCATATGGTTTGTCGAAACTTGTATCGACGACCAGATAAGAACTTTTGAAGGTTTTGGAAAATAAAAAAGTCGCATATGGCTATATCTTAAAGGTATGGTGGGTTTGACAAGACAGTCACCATTTTCGACTTCAAATATTTATTCACAAACTCAGAAGCATTTGGTAGAAAGTTATCATGAACATGCCTAAATCCTAGCATAGGGTGTCATTTCTGATAATATTTCTTGACCTCGGTAATACCGACTTGTAATACCTCGACCTCTGGTACCGAAAATTTGTCTGTCTTTTTTCTTTATATTTTCCAACCATTTTTTAAACAGTGGTTGACGAAAGGCATTATGAAAAATATATTTTCTTTAAAATTTTGTTCATCTGAAGGCTCATGTTTATATTGTTAAATAAAGAAAATCAGGCGTATCAGCAAGGACAACAGTTACAATAATTTTAGATATCATTTTAAAAGTATTACAGTTTCGTGATCCACAAGCAAGAAATAAAACAATGATTTCAAAATAGAAAAAAAATGAGAAAAATAGCACACTCAGTCCCGTCGTGTCAAAACAATCTTATTGGAGTCCATTTTTTGAGGTTACACCATTTTATTCTTATTTATTTTATTCCTTGCTTTTCGGGTCGTTACTTTTTTAACTTTTCTCTTTTTTGCCTCAATTGTTTAGTCTAGTTGCTGTTTAGGCGAAACAAGGCGTTTTAAAGAAAAGCCAGATTGTGATAATTTACAGTCTCAAATATTGTCTATTTTGAAATTAAACATTTAGAATAAAGAACTATAATTAACAAATGTTTAAATCTTCTCTTTGTATTTTGTAAAATTACGTGGATGTTTTACTCCCGCTTCTTTGTCTTCTTCTGCTTTTTTTTATTGTCTTGTTTTTTAAAAAAATGTTTTCACTGGGACATGGCTGGTGTTACTTTAAATAAGATAGTCCGTAAGATGTCATTTTCTTCCTTCTCCATCATGACTTTTTTGTAATGAACCTTTTTAATTATTGTTATGATGAAGGAAGATGATATCTTAAGCCACCGTTCGAATGCATACTTCAGATGTTGCAGAAAGGCTTGAGATGAAACTTTATTCAATTATACATTCAGTCAGTCAGTCAGTCAGTCAGTCATGCATTCTCTCACTCACTCACTCACCTATTCAAAAAACTACGAAATCATTTACTCACTCACTCACTCACTCACTTACTCACCCGCTCACTCGTTCTTTCGTTCGTTCGTTCGTCAGTTTGCTTGTTTACCTATTTGTTTACTTATTTATATATATAATTTTGTATTTATTTTTCTATATTTATCTTTTTTCTCATTTATTTCTTTAATATTTATTTATTCTATTAATTAACTAATTTATTTATTTATTTATTTATTTATTAGAATTCACCTCACGGCAATTCTTAAAAGACGTTTCCATCTTTGAACATGTATCTGAAAATTATCATACACCATTTCTAAGGAATTTTATAAATATTATTTTACCGAATAGCGAACAGTGCAGATCATCATCCGACGGCTAGGATATGCAGGCTGATCTTGGTGTGCACTAACATTGGGAAATTTAGTCTCAACAAGTAATTTAAGGTTTGAACAGAAACAACAATATTTTAATTTATCTCTCTATATAAATAGCATTTTTATTTTCCAATTACTTTTTATGACAACAACTGCATAGACCTTATTATTACACAGGATATTAAATAATTAAAAGTAAAAATATATATGTATAAATACTTATTAATGACATATTGAGGAATATTGATGAAAAAAATTTGCTATTTTCATCTCTACGTATTTTCACTATCAAAAATATTTTTCAATGCAGAACAACATATTTTCCTTACTTCCACTGGTTTCTCACCGGACTACTTTCTTCTAAATTTAGACAAATGTAATGTCAGAAAAGAAAAAATTGTATGTAAAATAACTCAGAAAATTCAGGATTTAATACAGAATTTATTTTGATATTTTAATATGAAAATTATCATATCCATCTCGTGGATACCGCCAACCATGAAATATTTATTTTCATACCATGGCCATTCGATGAAAATTAATCCTGTATAATATGAAAGTACTTGAACATTCTAGTTAAATTTTAGATTTTTTTTAATTGTGTATTTTTGAAGAAATATACCTCAAAACTAGTCTACCACACACTATGGTTTGATCAGTTATAAAAGAACCATGAATACTTAAACAGTGATAAATGAAACTAGAGCTGTAATATATGCATTACTCTTGAAAAACAAATTATATTTTGTGTACGGGACAGCAACTTTACAGTCTTCAAAATGTTATCGGACGAAAATCTCTCTCGTAAACAGGAAAATAATAATTGTTGTCCTTTGTTTCGTTAACATATTGTTATTTTTGTTCTATTTTAAAGTCACAGCTAGCAAAATACATGAACGCCCCTTCTATTTCCCAATGAAATAAACAAATTCAGACATAACGCGTAATCTATTTAAAGCAACATTACTCTGTGATTGATATTATATTATTCGTATGCATTAGTGTACATCTTAATTTCAGAAATACATTTGTCTTGATCTGTTTAATATTTTCTATTATGATTTTACTGCTGAGTAATAAAAAGATGAAGTCATTTACAAAATTGTTCAACGGCGCTAGATTTCAGACAAGGAAATTATATGTAAGCAAAGAGTTTCAGTTGATGCAAAAACCATATGTTTTACTTTATTTTGCAGGTGATCAATTAAAACAAGTTTTATCAAAAGCAAAGAAATTGATTATTAAAGGGACTCCACTGAGGTTTAAAAGCTTAAAAACATAACATTTGAATTTCTTACATAAATGAGTTGGGGCACTTTAAACAGAAATATATGCAAACAAAGTTAAGAAGTATACTTTGAAATAAATTGAAAATTGTATTTTTATGCTTTTTAGCCCGATTTGAGTGAAAAGTGTTTAAACGCTTTTCATTTTGATTAATTTATTTAACAATTTGAATAATTATTCTGGAAAAACGAAGTGCGCGAATGATCTGAAATTTTGAACAAAGATTAGTGGTCTGAACCTACATCAAATGGTACATTTATCTGGAAAAAAATATTTTCAGTCCCGTCATGTCAAGAAACCTCAGTGGAGTCCCTTTAATAATGAATGTCTAATCCTATTTTATAAGAAAATACGAAAATTCTATGATTTCATACTTTTTATTCAAACAAGATGACCCCCATTAATTAAAGGTCCGCTGCAAAGATTTTAAAAGCATGGTAAAATGCACAGCGAATGAAGATTTCCATGACGTCACGTTAACGTCAAATAATATTGCGAAAGTTGGTGTTATATTGTGGTGACGTTTACAAAAATAATCCCTTAGAATGTGACATAAAGTAAAATGATAATGTGTATGTTATGTGGAATTGTTTTACATTTTGCCTCAATATTTTCAAACAGATCATTTTCTATGCATGAACGAAAACTCTAACATGGCGCAAGCTAATTTCTATAAATAACCATCCTAGTTACCCGTAACGTTCAATAAATAAGAAGTGTGTAAGGCATTTTTTATATTTTTTGCCAGCTTTGTATTTTATACAATATCAACTGTTGGTCAATACATTCATAACATCATATCCCTACCAATTAAAAGTAAACATGAGAACGTAAGCATAATGCCACTTTAATTATATGATGCAGTTTATCTCTTTGCCAACAGTGTTAAAAAAAGAATAATGTACATGAAAGCATACTACGCTTTTTTGTTTTCGAAAACTGACGAACTTATTTAAACAAAACATTTGTAGGTGTACAAGGAAGACTTCCTTGTAGCAAAATTTAAAAAAAACAAGTACGTTAAATAGGCTGATTCACATATTTTTCACCTTGTGAATATTCTATAACAATGAAGCTATATCAAAATTTTAAACAAAACAATACCAAAGCATAAACATGCTGGTTCCTCTCATCAATTTATAAATGTTAATATGTCATTCCACACATAGGCGATTATTTTAACCGGGAGACAATTTACTTTGGCCGCATACTAAATTAGATCTACATAACGTATCAAGTACCGCTAATAGGGCGCATGTGGCCAAGTGGCCAAGGTCGTTGACATAAAACCACTTGCCCCGCATTGATGTTGGTTCGAAAACCGACAGAAAATTTGGATTAGGAAGTAATCAAGCTAGCTTAAAAGGAAAGACAGGAGCATGTGCTTGAGTTCTTCCTCCGTAATGCTGGAAAGTCGTCATAGGACATTAACTGTGTCGATGCAACGCTAAACCCTATAAAACAACCATGTACCGCTATTTAAACAAACGAAACTTTTCAGTTATAGTTTCCACATATATATTATCATAAAGTAGTAAAGTGTGCAAAATTCTATAGCTACTAGAAACTGATTGCCGAAATGCAAAAAAAGCAAAAGAACGTTCAGGTAATTTGTCTTTGAGTAACCTTTCATGAATCATATTAGAACATCAAATAAAAAGCCATTAAAAAATAAAAAAAAATATATAATAAAAGCATTCGGGGCTATAATGGGCAAATAATATATTACATAAAATAGAATAGTAGTACAGTAAAAGGTATACATGAATTATGCCACATAAAAGCTTTTGTTTTTATTTCTCAAAGGTTTTTAATTGCACTGGCAGCAACCAAATTATGATACATTAGCAAAGCGAAAGGGTAAAAATGCAACATTATAGTTTTATAAAAAAATATCTCAATTCACGTAAAAACAACCTAAATGACATAGTGTCAGATGATATTTTACTGTTCATATCTTAGGATACAGAGTTTCATCGCTTGGTTTATCATTTTTTGAATTATGTTATAATACTTATCGCGGAAGACTTTCTGGTAACTGTATAGGTTGAACGCACATTATTCCTAGTTATAACATCTGCAGAGTCCCGAGGAACCTTTTACAGAGATATGTTTCCAAAATATAAGGACAAAATATTTCAATTTATATACATGTAGACAGTGCAAAATGGAATGAACAATAAAATGATGGGTCAGGTTTATAATGAAAGAAAAGCAGTAAAACTATTAGTGTTGTGAAACTATATAACTAAAGGGGCAAGTTGAAGTCAAGCTGGGCTTGCTTTTCGGCAAGTTCATTTCAAAAATTATTTCTAATACGGAGAAAACGGTTGTTTCTGGTGAATGACTCAGTGCCAATTTTGTCTCACTTGTATTTTTCCAGCAGTGATATTTATTGCATAATGAAGAAAGGACTGAATTTAATTTTTCCGAAATAAGAAGTCGAAATAAATACATAGGTGTTTACCATGTGTTTTCTAAAATAACAAATAATAGTTTATACAACTTTCAATTAAATAATCTTCTAACTTGAAATTGAAAACATAATTATGTTTTAGATAATATTCTGACGTGATACTTTATAACAATGTTTATTAAATTACTGAAACGAAATGCAAAACAGAGACAACTATATTTTTAGTTTAGTTTTAGTTTATATTTCTACAATAAACGATCTCTCACCATTGTAGGTTCGAGCCGCGCAAGCATATTGGGATTATTTTATGTGAGACGGCTATCAAGTTAGTTTATGGAACATCGGTGATTCTACTTAGGTGCCCATTTGTACCAGACATAATATTACACAGATCTTCCTGAGGTTCCATCAGTAAAACTGGAAAGTCGCCATATGACATATACTGTGTTGGTGCGACGTAAAAGCCAACAAAGAGTATCATTAAACGTTACACGGAAAGGGCTAATTGTCAGTGCTTTACTTTGTGCCCTGTCCGTTTTTTTTTTTTTTTTTTTTTTTTTCTGGTCCTCCTGGGCTAATTTCCGCTGGTTATTGTTGCTGGGTCGTGTGGGGGTGCGTTTATTGGCCTTTCCTTGTTGATCGTGTGTATCATATTGTATGTTTTATAAAATCATGTAATTCAAACTGTATCTGATAAAAAAACATTTGTCTTTCTTCCTGATAATATTGTTTTAATGTTTATTGATAAATTGTTGAGATTATTTACATGCCCTTTGTTCGGAAAAAGCAACAGAAGAAACAATATTCTAAAATAATTAATCATATTTTCGCCCTATTTATTAAATGCTGTGCTATAATAACCATTTTCTTATTTTTTTTTATTTTTTTTTTTTTTTTTTTGCAATTTGCATTCGATTTTACAATTGTTGTGATTTTATGCATTGTTGAATCGGATTGAATTCTGTTGCACGAGTACACATCAGTCAAAAGTACATTAGTCGAGGCTCTTTTTGTAAAGGCATGATTGATAATGAAGACATACGTATTATTACGTTGTTTTATTGAGAATGTAGATTCAATCGTTTATATTACTCTATCATAAAAACAACATATTTTCCTTTCTTAAATGTCGATTTTATGCACGCCTATATTAACGGAACGAATAAAAAGATTAAGCATTATTTTTTTATCTTGCGAGAAATAAAGTTCTTAAATATTTTACAAAATCTGAGACTTTTTATTTCATCGTCCATGATTGTTGCTTGTTTATATTCCTAACGTGAAATAGAAAAAAATGCTTATATCTGTGCACCAGAAAAAAAGCCCTGCAATAACTGTTGAATAAAGAATCACGCTCTTGGCAGTAAAACTATTTTTATAATCAAATACAATTTGGACAAGGGGTGGTACATGTCATTTAAAAAGAAGAAGAAAAGTAACTGCTAGACACTGGCTTTTTCTTTAATTAAGCATAAATATACAGTATGTATGAGACAATACAAGTGTTACAACTTTCACACCATTGCAACTGATAAAGCTGTATTCTAAGCACACTCTTGAAATCTAAAAACTACATCAATGATCCCAATGACCAGAGGAGTGAACAAAACTGAAAAAAAATATGTTGCAACATTTTGCAGAACCCTTACATATCTTAACAACTGGTGTATAACGATTCTTAAGTAGGGAAGTAATTTGTTATCGTTATGTTTACACAGAAGACAACTTTCACAAGAAAACGACAATCATAATCTTAAAACAGACTGGAGCCTATAAATTTTGGCGTAGAAATCTGAGTTAATATCGTAAAAAAAGATAATGAAAAGTACATTAATAATAATAACATTGATAACACATTTAAGCTCAAAGTGTCAAGTGGCGTAGTATGTCTTAATGACAATTTATTTGTTAAACTGGTGTTTGATTTTAAAAATAAACATTTTTTGCATTTAAACTTATAACAGTTAATCGCGTTCTAATACAAATATATCATTTCCCCTTATTATGGTTTAGTGTCGAGAAGGATTAAAAATATTGAATTTCATCTCGATATTTACCAAGTAATCCGTTTGCATGAGATAGTTTCCACCTGAAAGCACATATCATGTCACTAGCGCAGTAACGGGTTTACCCCATATATAATGCAATAGGATTTAACACTTTGACGATATAAAGGTAGAGAAAAATACTGGTTTGTTTAACACGAATACTTCATAATAACCCGATACAGCTTCAGTAAAAGAAGCCACATTTTATTGAAAATATTTTACTATTAAAATAAATATAACAAAACCTGGACGTTACCTTTTAATTTTTAGATGTATGTTTGTTTAATTTGAAATCTGACATTTGATCTCCTGCTTGCTTACACATTAAAGGAATACTTAGAATAATATTATATTGCAAATAAATATGAAATACTATGTTAAACAACTGCCTATGAATGTTTTTAATAACTGATAAATTTGAATCATTTTGTAATATTTGAAGATATTTCGGATTTGATTAAACGTGCATCGAAAAATTAAGATGCATATTTAAACTCAGAACTTACCATGTTATTTTTTAACTTTATAATAATGTTTATCATTCTGATTATTCATTATTATTACATTACTGGTAAATATGTCAAAATTAAAAAAGTGAAACAAGAGAAAAAATTTAATGTGTTTAATTGATAAATGAGATATCATATTGATATGCTTGATTATTTGTTCATAAGGTTCACAGTGAAAACGTTTTATTAGTTGACATTTCAGGACAAATATATATTATTCAATTTTCATTGTTCATTAATATTCGAAGAAAGTAAAGAAGTACTTTGAAAATTTGCTCTTTTATCATGTTAAGGACGCTCTGTCTTTAATACAACACGATGAAACTGAATTATATACTATTAACATTTGAATGAAATATCATCGTCAAATGTCCAGCAATTTTTAGATACTGAAAAGAACACCTGTAAAGGACGGCCATCTATATTGTGCATCAGCTAGCATTACGCTAGGATGTGTACATTTTACGTACACGCGTTCACCAAGAGTCATTTTTACCGGCGCCATGACCGAGCTACAACTTGCTCCAATGCTTTCATATTCACTTGTTACTGCGATTGTAGTATGTCCGTGAACAATAGCTGCGACAACATATTTTGCTTTTGCTTGACAAATGTGAACGCTGAAATAGTACAGACCAGCCACGGGTGCTGTAAACATTCCGGTTATTTTGTCATATCCACCACCTTCGTTAAGTAAAACATCAGGGAAGACGATAGTTTGGCTGTTGCCATAGTTTTTACCGGACCTTGTATATGCATTAAACGCTATCTTCGGTGTTGAAGTAAAATTACCTGAAGCAAAAATGATAAAAAATAATTTTAAAATCAATGTCAGTGATTCTTAGTTTTATGTTTTGTAGAAATAAACTGGTTATCAATATTGGTAAACGAGCAGCGAAGTGAATTATTGATTAATTCAAATGTATAAATATTGCAAATGTTCCGAAAATGACCAGCTTGAACATTCACTAAGAAACTTTCCTTTCTCGAGAACTCAGAAGTATTACATTTATACTTTGATGTAAGATTATACATGATATGTTGATCGCGATTTGATCCAGATTGGTAACAATTCATTTTGCTACTTATTTCTACACAAGCCTCTTTTTTACTACTAAATATTCTGACTAGGTAAACTTTAGTTTATTGTGCAATTGTCAATTTTTGATACAGATCGAATTACCCTTCATCAGACTTGATCTAAACAAAGAATTTAAGATTCAAAAAGTGAGGATAAATCTGTTCATCATTAATCCATTAAAAATTAGCTGTTGATCGATAAGCAGAAATTAATGCTAACTACTGAATGGTTTTACTTACCAGCAAGCTTTTCCAGCTGAGCTGTTTTTTCATTGAGCTCTTCGCGGATCTTCTTGTAGTCATCAAGTATTTGGCCAATCTGTTGATTTTGTTTTGAAAACTCTTGTTTCATTTCAACCTTCCGATGTTCCATCACAGACAACATGTTCTTTTCAAAATGTTCCTTTTTTTATCCGACTGATTCATTTTAGCTTCCATTCTGACCATTGTCTCCAACATTTGTTTGTCATATTTGAATTTTGAACATTCCCGCTCTATAGCATGTTCACTTGCTGTTGAGTAGCACACTGCGGTAAGAAACACAATAGCTTTAAATGAATAGTAGCCAGCCATCTTTCTCTAATGTTGCAAATACCAGTGAATTATGAATAAAGAAAACAGGAATACAAACGTTTTATACTACTAATCAGGACGTAAAATATTTGCATATATCCGATTACAAAGACGATGTTCATCTTCATGGACCTTTTTGGTGCTGTTGCATGATTTGTAAATATTTCTTTTTGTTTATGTATCTGAAAATCTTACTAAATATCATGCAATACAAAACATCCCCTCTGCAAAATAAATACTTATATACAACTATGATCAGTCTCAGTTTTTCTAACGTGTCATATTTTCAAATTACTGTAAGCAGACAGATATACTGAACATGTAAACATAAAAAAATCATTTTCTGTATTTAGCTAATTTTGTTATCCTTCTGAATCTTTGAATTCAAGAATTTGTGTTGAAAATTGAGTACAACTTAAGCCTGTGATAAGGATCCTGAGGGGCGCACTTTTTCATTATCCCTTATATACAGTCACAATAAAACCAAACCGAGATTGCAATGTTTATGTAATTTTGTTTTGATTCATGCTTCCGGGGGGATTACACTTTATCCAGTTTTTTAACTATTGAATTTTACATGCTTTTTATATTTTTGACTTTGAGACTGCTTTTGCTGCGCTCGTGCTTGAATGTATTAGACTGATTACCTCTTGGTTTCTGAAATTGAGTCTAGCTTTGTGATCATATTTATCTAAATAAATCTAAATAAAAATCAGTTAAACATGTTCACGAAATATGGTACCGATTACACCTTGATGATACATAACATTCATTACAATCACATAGACAAGTTTGTAATACATTACATTCAGTAATAAAGATAAAATTAGCTTACAGAGACTATTTCGAAGGTTGACCGCAAAACTGTTGTTAAGTCTTTCTTTATGTCAACAAATGAACTGCAGTTTTGTTGAAAATAATTACGGAGCAGAAGAGTATGGTTATTAAAATATTCACTGCACTATTAAATTGCAGTCTCATCTCTACTTTATCATAAAACAACAACTCAGTTGTGCATTTCGAGAATTGATTATAGAAAATTTCAAAGCATAGGTTGTGAATAGTTCTAATTAAAATTTAGCCGATCCAATAGCATCTAGAAATTTCCAAAACAATTGGAACTTTCCCAAATCATTACATGATTTCTTCTTTAACTCTTCTGTGATTTTAAGTTTCTTTTCAAGCGAATCTTCTTTGTAGCCATCTTTAGCAATTTCTTTTTTCCAGCACCCATGACGCTCAAGCATCTATCAGACATACCAGGAGTATTTGCAGCCATAGTGGCCCCACTAGCCCTTAAACAATGAGTACCCAACTTTGCGTTCGGAGCGACGGACTTTAACTTCTTAACAATAACTTCTCGAGCTCTTGTATAACTTAACTTTTTAGTTTTAGTTTTTTAAATAAGAGATGCAACCTTTTACGATCTAAATGCTGGCTTAAATAAAAAAATCCTATGATTTAACAGATTTAACTAGGATTCATAGTTTGGAGACCTTTCTGTTGAAAATGTGTCAGGGTTAAATCGTATACATATACATGCACAGTGCGTTAACTGAAGCGCGGGTATTAGTTACCCGCACTCCAGAGCTTGCCCATTGATTGGCTCATTTTTGCTGGGGTTTACATATTGTGACGGCAGGGATAGGGAAAGCGACAGAAATATCATATTCAGATCTTCGTTCATTGGTTCATTTTTGCCGGGGTTTCATATTGTGACAACAGGGAACGTATTTTTATATTTGACTATGATACAAAAGAGAAAGAACACCAAAACACTCGGTAATGTGATTAATACTCGGGGGCTACGCCCCCTCTTACAAATCAGATAACCTCGTGTTTCGGTGCTCTTTCTATTACTAAATCTCTTACTTCTATAATATCTCGAGAATTCTCATATTTTTCACAGAGCTCATGTAACATAAAATTGTCAACACCTAGGTTTTGATGCGATCCTTTGAGCTGTATCTAACATAGGCATAACAATGTTTTGTTCAGTAGGATCATTTACGTCATTGAGAGAATGCATCCATTTTATAGCATACACAGCAGACACTGTTTAATCTAACAAAAGTGTAATGTACATAGAAACACAAATATGCTGAGCTGGTAAATCAACTAAATTGTTATCTTTACAGAATGATTAAAAATGTCTAAAAAAAAAAAACCCTGTACTTTTTCACAGTATTTTCAGTTTTCGACTGTAATAAATATTTGTTCATACTTCCCGCTACATCACGTGACTGATGATCACTCACCCCAGCCTCACCCAGCTTCCGCTTTAAGGAATCTCTCAAGTCAAAACCTGTAGGAGAAAACTTCCATAAAGCACACGATATTATAATTATTATAAAAATAACACATATCATTATATTAGTATTTAGCCAAACTTCAGGCAAGCTTATTAAAGGGTAACGAGAAAATACCATATTTCCTCTGACTGTCGTAAGATTGCTGGCCATGTGGGTCAAACCAGCAGCAAGTCGTTATTTCATCTGCCTTTCGTAAGTATTCCAAATCTACCCAGATTTATTTGTTGTTTTAAACCACATCTATCTTCAGTTAATAATGGCCAAAGTGGTGCGCTCTTCTATTTAGGAATGATCAACGTACAAACAGCTTTTCTGCAGGTATCTTTTCTAAACAAAGAGAAACAACTCTCGGAGGGGGTACAAGCCACTTTGTCTCCCTTGACCAATTTTGGAAAAATGCGTCTACCGATTCTGTTCCCGGAACCCACCATCTGAAATTTAATTTTGTACATTTTTTGTTCATATGTGAAGCAAATCTATCAATAGTATGCGGACCCCGAATTTTGTCTAAATAACAGAAAACTGCTGTAATAACTTTCCAATCATCACTATCTACACACCGGCTTAAGTAATCAGCTCTTTTGTTACCTTCCCTCGGTATCCATTCAGTTTAAATCGTAATTTCATTTTCATCGCAAAGTGCTCTTGTATCTAAGGCTATGTTTTGTAAATTTGTCTTACTACTATCATGTTTTAATAAAGACGTTACGTTCCTGTTATCAGAAAGAAAAAAAAAACTTAACACACGATCCTTAAAGCTCTTTTTATAAGTATACAAAACTCTTAAGGCGTAAAATGAAACAAACAAACAATCAAAACTCTTCGAACTGCTTCTGCCTCCCGCCAATAATCGTTCTCTCCTTGACCAAGACCCTACGACTTCCGTACTACCTTTTCCGGGGTTCTTATCTTCATTCATGTATTGATACATTTAAAAGATTCTCTTGTTTTAAGCCTTGCTATACTACCTATCACACTTTGAAGTGATATAATCTGACTTATTACAGAAGCTAAAATCTAACTGGCACAATTCTTTCCGGATTCGATTCTATTTGCTTTATAATACATTCAATCTTAATAGCTAATCGAAACATCCGTTCTTTCTGGGTAAAAACTGTATTATCTTTATCATATCAAATACAATGACCTCACCATGTGACATTCAGTGAAGGTTCCCAATAACAATTTTTCATTTACTTACAAGAAACCGAACTCCATGACAGTAAATTTTTTACAAACTGACTGGAATTCACTTCTAATTCATAAAGTCAGTGTGGCCTCCTATGCCATCATCCAAAAACATCACTATTCTATGACTATAACTTCTGATATAAGCTGCGACTTCCCTTAAAAGCTTTGTTAATATATGCCCAGTGGTTCGAATCCCAACGGGGAAGAATTAAAGTGATAATATTTAATCGTGTTTCCATGTTGATAAAAAAAAACCCTAGATACGTGGTTGAAATATATTCACATGATCGTATGTAAAAGTATCAAAAGTAAAAAGAAATGTATTTTCAGCGAATATTTGCTTTGCAACATTAACATCTTCAAACTTGACCTTAAACAAATGTAAACATTCATTTATATGTCGACAATCTAAAACTAGCATAGGATTGCCGGAATTTCCATATGCAACCGTTCATGAATTTACAACATAATGGACTTCGTCTACCTAAGAAATAATTTCTTTTCTAAGTAAAGAATTAATTTTGCTCTTTACTACAAAAACGGGTTATCTCTCGCAGACCTACTATTCCGTAACACTACTTTCTCAGCAACTTGTAGCCTTCTTTTATAACATCTTTGATATACTTACTGGAAGACACCGATTCCCACTTGTTATAACGACTTTTTCACCAACCGACAGGTGAAGCTATTTTCTCCGGAGCCTGGACAGAGATGTCCTGCATATTACTTACTTCCGGATTAAGGAATGACGTCATCAGAGTACAGCTTGACATGCAGTTCCGGTGCATTTTCACTAATTTTACAGACCTCATCCATGTCAGACTTAACAAGCCTTTCAGCTTTCAAAGTACCCTTAGATTTTATATTCATACTCAGAATTGACTCACCTGTATCAGGCTCCGTGTCTGCAGAATTAACATGACTTATAGCACTATTAACATAGCAAGTACTTATCTTATTATTTGATATACTGTGAAATCATTTGTATTCGTGGGCATGAAATTTCGTGGTTTTATCAAAACGGGCATAATCATGGGATCTTAAATTCGTTAATCACCGCGCTGTTTTACTTACTGCATGTATATAACATAGCTCTTGTTAATAAATTTAATTTTTGCCTCTGGGAGTAACACAGTTACTGCCATTTTGGAAAGTCAATATTCTATATATAAAATAATTGACAAAATATGAAAAACTCCTTATTAGCAGCCTATTTACGTGAATTCTCATAATCTTCGTTACATATGCAGCAAACTTATTTATAGCACCAATATGAAAATTACAGTCAAAACTGCCCGATCGGCCACCTTTATAAAAGCGTCACCTGCCTAAGTGCGCCATCTCTGGACATCCCCAATGTAAATGACTATATGGTTGTCTCTTATAAGACGGCCACCTGCTCAACGCCGCCAACGGCCACCCATTTTCATCCCCAAAAAGCCAAACATACCTGATCAAACGGCCAGTACAAGAACGTTTGTCGCCATTTTTTTCTGTATCATACAATTTTCGTACCGTTTTACATTAATTTTTACCAGTAGTCGGTAAATTTGTTTGTAACTTAGAAAAATGACTTGTTTAAAATAGTTTCGTTTGAGTAAAATGTTTTTGATATAATACATGTATTTTCGAAAGTAAAGTGAAATTATAATTCTGCGTAGAAATTTCTTTTAAATTAACCACATTAACGAAATCTAACTGCCAAGCAAAATTTAATGTCCAAATTATTAAGTTGAATCTATACCTTTCAATGTCTAATAATCGCTAATCCGATTGTTTTGAAGACGTGTCAACATACATGTGCAATATGTACACGGTATCAATCTAATACACGCCGCGGGACATGACCTTTCTTTGTTTGCATAATCATCGTCACAGAAATCGTATAGTGGTGGCTATTTATTGTCGCAAATCAAAGCGTTGCTCGGCAAATTTCTTTTTCATTTGTATTGAGAACAACTTGTTTTTAATTTCCTCTTGTATGAATAAAACGTAATTAATATCTTTTCCTAAAGTTTACGGAGTTGAAAGAAATTAAATTGAATCAATAACCGAGCATAGTTAACTTTGTATGTCCGACGATTTAACCTGACTTTATTTTAACACTTTTTATCAATTACATGTATATGTTCTTCTTAATATTAGATTTTTAACATTACATATAAATTCCATGTTTTAAATGTTTTATCTAAAAATAAAAACTGAAAATAAAAACTGAAATCATTGCAAATCGTGGTGTTTTATGTCATATTTAAAAAATAGTTGAACATAGTCAATTTTCCTAGCCAGAGTTCAGCCCTGGATAAGAGAGCCACCTGTATAAGAGAGACACTTTTACAAATTCCCAATACTGTCTCTCTTATACAGGTTTGACTGTATTTTTATCAATTTTTTATGAAGATGATATAATCATGAAAGATTTTTTTATCCTATCTTAATCATATGATGTATAAAGAATAACAGCCAAAATGGCGGTCAGGGGAGATAATTATTGCTATGTGAAAAAAAACCTATAACGGCAACTCCACAATAAGTTTATGCAACAAAAAACTTTGCAACGATCTGTGCACCAACGGAAACCACAGTCACGTTACTTTTACAAAATCCAATTTGTTCTTAACGTTTACTTAAGATAGGAATGGCTACTTCTTATAGTTGAAGAAAATTTGGACAAGAGATAATAAAAGTCATGTAAACTTTGAAAAAGGTATTCCAAACATAATCTTGAATTTAATTAATAAAACAACATCAATGATTCCTCAGCAAGAAGAAGGTTTAGAACTATGGCGAACTATCTGGCAACATATACAGATCTCTAGCATTGCTTAACAACTGGTGTGTAAAGAACAAGGGTAATTTGTGAAATTTCGTGTAGACAACTTTCACAGTCATCATCTTTAAATTGACCGGGACCAATAAATTATTTGGCATAGAAAAATATATGACTTTATATTCATATTTTTTTTAATATATCATTAAGAGTACAATCATTATTAATAAACATTTGATATAATAATGAAAAGTGCCGAATAATCACATGCGCAGGTCAAGAAATAAAATGTGTCTAAATGCTTGATTTTATAAATTATTTTTAAACATCATGTTGAAATTTTTGTATTTAAAAGTTATAACAGTTAATCCCGTGCTAACACAACTACCGTATATGATTTCCCCTTATTATGATTAAATGTCCGAGAAGGATAATCTCGATATTTACCAAGTAAACAGTTAACTTGAAATAATTTCTATCTGCAATCACAAGTACTGGCACTAGTGCAGTTATGTGTTTACTTCTATTATAATTTATTAGGAGTTAACCATTTGACGATATTGAGGTAGACAAATCTTTAGGTAAGTAATATTGTTTTCTTCATATGACGGGTAATTAATTAATAATATTGATGGTTCATATCCTTACACAAAAATAAAGCAACACAACAAGAAATAAAACAGCGAGGTATCAGCTTTAGTGAGGTGTGCAATAAAAGAAGCACTTTTTTGAAAACATTTTACTTTAAAATAAACATAACAAAACCTGTATTTGATGTATTTACATTTTTTATTTATACTTTTTTTGTAAATAAACACTGGCAAAAGGAGGCAAACGATCGATCGTCGGTAAATAGTAATACATAAAATCAGATTGTAAATTGTCCTTTTATCATGTTTATGGAGCTCTTTTACAACAGGATAAACCTGAAAAATATATTATTAAAATTTTAATATTTTTATCAATGAAATATCATCGTCAAATGTACGACATGTTTTAGATATTCAGAAGAACACCGGTAAAGGACGGCCATCTATGACTTGAATCAGCTCGTAACACGCTAGGATATGGACATTTCACGTACACGCGTTCACCAGCAGTCATTTTTACCGGAGCCATGACCGAGCTACAACTTGCTCCAATACTTTCATATTCACTTGTAACTGCGACGGTAGTATGTCCGTGAACAATAGCTGCAACCACATATTTTGATACTTCTTGACAAATGTGAACGCTGAAAAAGAACAGACCAGTCACAGGTGCTGTGAACATTCCAGTTATTTTGTCATATCCACCACCTTCGTTGAGTAAAACATCAGGGAAGACGAACGTTTGGCCGTTGTCATAGTTTTTACCGGACCTTGTATATGCATTAAACGCTATCTTCGGTGTTTTTGTGAAATTACCTGAAGCAAATATATTAGGAAATTAATTTTATATTCAATGTAAATGATTCTTGGTTTAATGTTTTGTTGAAATAAACTGGTGATAAATATTTGTAAATGAAACAGAGAAGTGAACTCTTGATGAATTCAAGTGTATAAAGATTGTAAATGTTGGGAAAATGACCAGCTTGAACTTTCAGTAATACACTTTTCATTCTCTTGAACTCGGGTGTAATACATTTATACTTTGTTAAAAATGATACTATGTTGCGTTTTGGTCCTGTTTGATATCATTCATTGAGCTACTTAAGTTATTTCTACAAATGCCTCTATCTCTCTACTAAATCTTCAGACTAGGTAATTTTGTATTATAACAATGTGAAGCTTAATTTGTTCACCATTAATCCATTTCTTGATTGATAAGCAGAAATAAATGCAAACTACACTATTGTTCTACTTACCAACACGGTTTTCAAGCTGGGCCGTTTTGTCATTGAGTTCTTCACGGAAATTTGTGTAGTCAGCAAGCATTTGACCAATCTGTTGATTTTGTTTTGCAAACTCTTGTTTCATTTCCACCTTCCGATGTTCCATTACAGATAGCATATTCTCTTCAAAGTTTTCCTTTTCTTTATTCCACTGATTCATTTTAGCTTCCATTCTGACCATCGTCTCCAACATTTGTTTGTCATATTTGAATTTTGAACATTGCGTTTCGATATCAGGCTCACTTGCTGTTGAGTAGCACAATACGGTTAGAAACACTATAATAATAGCTAGCTTCTAATGAATAGTAACAAGCCATCCTTCTCTAAGGTTGTATCAGTGAATTATGAATAAAGAAAAAAGAATACAGACACTTTATACTTTAAAACAGGACATAAAATGATTATATTTACCCGATAACAACGACAATGTTCATGAACCTTTTTGTGATGTTGCGTGATTTGCAAATAATTTCTTTTGTTTATATATCTGAAAATCTCAAAAAAAACATCACTGAAAACAAAACATCCTCTCTAAAACAAATACGTATATACAACTGCGATCACTCAGTATTTTTAAAAGTGACATTTTTCACGTATCACTGTAGGTACGCTGAAAATAAAGGTCATGCAAACAAGCAATTATAATAAATTCCTTATGCTATGTTTACCATCGCTTAAATATACATTTAAATAAGTTCTCTAAGTACACGAGGAGCAATGCATATCAGTAAAGAATACCCATCATTACCAATATCGCGAGCTTTGCGACAGAAATTGATTGGTAATCTGTTTGCTTCAATTGAAAACAAAGATACATGTTTTACGTCGGTTGGTACCTGCGAAGTCCTTTTTCTTTTTCTTTTTTTAAATCTGGTTACATTTATAACTGTAACCCTATATTATGTTAAGAAATATCTGGCTATTAGCGGAAGAAGCCCATTATAGTATGTGCCTTATATTAATAATTTTACACATAATACTTTCTAACGTTTTTGTTTAAATTGTATATAGTTGCGTTATGCATTTCATGCTGATGACACTTAAGAACGATAAATATAAAGATCAGTTGTTAACAAAACAAATTATAATTGTAAATTAAGGTAGCTGAATGTCTCAGCACAAATAAATGAAACAAGTTGTCCTACAAGGGGAGGTAGTTACAATGCAATGCATCAAGTCACTTGAAGTCACTTATTCAGCATAAGCAGCAACAATTGTTGGACATTGGAATTAACGATGAGAAAATATATAAAATGACAAAGACTATTTATATACTCTTTCCGTGGTTTGAACTTTATGTCGATGTTGACCACCTCCCGTATGAAAGAATAAAGATATCACAATATTATTATACAAGTATTTTCTAACAAGGAGCAATGTCTGGATATTATTTGGCATTAGTTGTTTTGTTATTATGTTTATCTACGCAACAACAAGAAAAGACGATACAGAACCGACATGTTTTAAATTCAAATATGATAAGCAAATGTTAGAGACAATGGTCAAAATGGAAGCTTTAATAACTATGTGGGATAAAGAAAAGAAAAAATGTGAAGAGAAAACATTGTTTGTCATGGAACATAAGAAGCAGGGCATGAAACAAAATATTGTGAAACAAAATGAAAAGTTAGATGAAATGTTTGATTTCTGTAAGAACATCCTGAAGAACTAAAAGAAAAAAATACATCTGAAAAGATAACTGGTGAGGAAATTCTTAACTTTGTTTTGATTTCAATTGATTCTGCAATAACTATTGTTCATGTTATTATAGAAAGATTCATAATCCATCAGGCTTTAGCTAAACAATATTTGGTTATTAAATTATATATAATCATGTTACGTTATGTTTTATTTTATTACTAAAATAAACAGGCTTGATTATTTTCTTAAAATTCCCATTATTTTCCTTCAAGTAACAATACCACACCGACAATAGCGTTAAACACATATTACAGTACTGGGGGAAATTACGGCGTCGGTCAATCTATCATATTTCCTGTCGTATTACTTAATGAAGGTGATGGATATGATAAAAGCACTGGCATCTTCACAGCCCCTGTTGTATCACGTCAGCATTCATATATGTCATACCGAAGCAAAGTGTATAGTGGCAGCTTTTATGAAGATACTACAGTAACAGTTGCAACAGGATACGAAAACATCTGAAGTACCTGTAATTTGGCCATGGCTCTAGTAAAAATGGAGGCAGGTGCACGAGTGTATATTAAGAGTACATACAAATAAAGTGTCATGTATGCCGATAACTTTTAACTGTTTAATAGTAAACATAGTCATGAAAGCGGACAAATATCTGACACTTGATAATTATTAATTTCATATTTAATCGACTGTCTCGAATAATATTTAACATTCTTTTCTTGTTTTGTGCATGCGAGTTGTGAAGAATTTTTAATTTACAGAATTAAACAACTTAATGCAATTACTAACATTAGATAAGACAAACCAAATAATAATTGTATATATTTATATTAAGCACACAGTGTGATGATAAGTAATACATATATTTTGTCTTTTATTTATCCATTGTTGAATAGCGGGTTGCATTAAAACTGCGTGCGTCTCTCTGACTGTCCGTTCTTTTACATTATTTGCCCGCTGGATAGTCTGTAGCCTGAATAATTATATTCATATTTGTTTTGTACCATGAAAACCATTATGACACAATTTGCAGGACACAGCATTCTAGTCATAAGCAATAGTTACCCAATAGACAAGGTTAAACATATGTGTGTCCATTACATTCTAAACCGTATGAACTTTGATCTGAAAAATAAAATGGTCAGTAAAATCTAAACATTCCACATTTAAGTCCGTTGCAAGAATGCATAACGTTTGGAAGCTTGCAATTACTGTCACCGTCCAAGAATAGGATCAATTTAAATGAGTTTGCAACATACTCAATTCTTTTCGTTTTGGGCTTTCTTTATGGGTTTCGTTTTTCTCAATGTTATTTTCCTTCAGACTGTCGCGTGCTTTTTAGAACCGGTTTTGTAATAAAAAAAAATTGAAATATCTTTATTGCAAACTAAGTTGGGATGAAATAATTGCAATTTTCTCACAACCAGCTTTGTAATAAAACCGAGATTTTCAAAAACCGGTAAATTAAAATAATAATTGGCATAATGTTTTATAATATATATCGACTATTTTGATTACATGTTTTACATAAAATAGACCCTGAAGATATATTTTGAATTGTAAGTAATAGAAAGAACATCAAAACACGTGGTTATCTGATATTTACGAGGGGTCGTAGCCCCCGAGTATTAATCAGATTGCCGAGTGTTCCGATGTTCTTTCTCTTTTGTATTATAGACAAACATATAAACACGTTCCCTGTTGTCACAATATGAAAACCCGGGAAAAAGTAACCAATGAACGAGCATCTGAATATGATATTTCTGTCGCTTTCCCTTTCTCTTCCGTCACAATAAATAAACCCCAGCAAAAATGAGCCATTCAAAGGGCATGCTCTGGAGTGCGGGTAACTAATACCTGCGCTCCAGTAAACGCACTGTGCATGTATATGTATACGATTTATACTGACACATTTCAACAGAAAGGTCTCCAAACTATGATACAATGTACCTAAATCGACCCTTATATTATATTAAAATATTATTTAAAATATTATAGTATTATCTATCCTATTCAAAAGTGTAAAAGTCGGACGAATGTTTTTCCGAAACCAATCTTGAATTTGTTGTAAAAAATCGATTAAAATGCTATTATATTTAGAGACAAAAAATAATAATAAAATGTCTTTATATTTCATTGCGTTCCTACAAAAGAAACAATTCTGTCTTTTGATACCTTATAAAACAATAAAGTTCGTATTAAATTCGATTTAAAACTTCATTACCGGTCGTATTAATATCAGGAGAGCAAATATTTGAAGTCCATGACTATTTTTTCTGCTTCGTGCATATCGTGACGATAGCTCTAAACAATAAACTCGCTTGACTCTAAAACATACGCTTTCTAAGCACATTCTAATTTCTAACGGTCCACCCTAAAAATGTATTCTGTTTTTTTTTCAACTTACAACTAAGGATGTTGAAGGTTCAACAACAGAATTTTATAAACAAGACTTTCCGGACAAGAAGTAAGAAGAAAACTTTGTTATATCTTTGTTAATATCTTTGTTATTTGAATAAAAAAATAAATGTAAAGCGTCACATAGTTTGCTGGATGTTTTGTTAATCTCAAAGACTGAAACAAAATAATAAAGTATACACCTTTAAATGTGTTCTATAGCAAATTATTATAATGATGATTGAAATGTTTAGTTTTATGTTTTTAACATGTTTCACTGCCAACTATTATTTGAAAATATTCAAACAATCATTACTACAAGAAAGAAGTACGAAAGAAGTACGTATGTAACTATAAATCTACTTAAATTAAGTACAATTTATATATTTTGAGAAATGTTTACCATCTTTTGTATTAAAAGATTACATTGACAACTTTTACTTTTAACGATAAATTAGTATGTTATTACCAAAAACATTCTAAGTTGCCAAATAAAATGTAAAGTTTGTTCTATGAAATTTTTATTAATCATGAATAAAATATTGGCAAACTTGGTACAATAATTCGCCAAAACATGCCTGCACACAATGGTTTACTTTTGATTGAAAATGGATTATTATCAGAATTGTGTTTTATATAAATAGCCGAGAAGTTAAAAGTGAAAGTTGCAGACTTATTCATGTGACTGCATTTTTCCTTTATTAACATATGTCTACCTCATCGTTTCATAGACTGTAGAACATTTGTCGAATAATTTTATAACCAGAGAACTAATTTTTTTGTACCGACTAGATTGAGATGACTGACTTCATTCAATGAACGACTCATCATTTTAGTTGTTTGTAAAATGATAACATCGTTGTTAAACAAATCTAGACCTATATTCAAGACAATAGTATTTTACATAATAATATGTATCAGACAAAAAAAGCTTTACCGGAACATAATTTCTTGTTGCATACGGACAGCTGGATAGCGTCTCGTGATGACAAAAGTCATGTCAGCAAATAATGCAATGGAAATTATTTCATCATCTAAAGTACAATAACAACGTTTATATTTTCAAGTTTATTATATATCTGTAAGTTTTCTGATAGTTTTGGCATGCGAATAACAAATGTTCAAAGCGATTCATTGTATTGAGATTTCAAATAATTATATGACTTTTGTTGAAAATTTTTTGCTTTAACTTACAATGAAATTCCTAAATTCGTATTGCAAACAAATCGTCATACAAATATGACCGAGTTATCAAGTTATCATCCACGCTCCCTAGCATTGTCTTTAACATAATTCTTGTTATAATTATCATGTTTTCTTTTTCTTAAACATTTTTGCTACCGACATTAGCGTTCAGGATGGATGGATTGTATTTTGAATTTAGAGATAATACAATGGGCATAATCACTAATGAACTGACTCAATGAAAGCAGTAATGTTAATGCTCTTTTTAGTTCTCGTCTCACTTAGACCTAACCATGCCACTTATTTTGACGCGAATTTTAGTTTCCTTTTAATAACCATTTGTACCTGGTAAGTCTTTTTATACCTATATAAGCCAGGCTAGCCTGCTATTTAGTGTGTTCTTACCCGAATCTATAATGTTGTTGGCTCAATGTTAAGTTGTGATATTGAAATCGCTTAAGGTTTTGAACATACTGCAAGCATTTAAATTAAGCTCGATTATGGTGAACAAAACAAGGGGAGGCAAATTGTTTCATTTTATAAACAGTTCGGTGCCATACCATCTTTGTTTGAGGTTGATCAATGCCAGTAAATTATTTTAGTTTTCATGTAGCAAACTGTCCAGTGTACTTAAGCAAAGTTCTTCATTGGTATTTTCTTATTTTTCAAACTGTAGCAGAAAATACCATAGGATTTTATCACTTTTAATTATTTTTAAAGTGTTATTAATGACATTTTTGCAAAATGCTCGTATTACTGAAAACCTTTCTTAGTGCTAAATAATGCTCAATAAATATTTTGTTTTCAGAAACTTGCATTGTTTTCTAATACATGAATCTACAAAATGTTTGAAACATTTTTTAGTAGGAGATTTATTCTGGTAAATAAGTGTTAGAAATATAAGAAGTGTATTGGGTATGTCAATAATGGTTATTTTGATAAAACTGCTTTCAAAATTTTAATAAAGAAATCTTCATTTTACTGAATGTATAAATTTGCTGTGTTTTGCATGTATTAATTTAACCCCTGAATGACCAAAAATAATAGGGAATGATTGGACATTCCTCTGTTGGATATATAATTGTGTTCTTTTATTATATGAGACATATGAAGTATTATTTATTTAAATGATTCACATGCTACATTTTGTGTCCGTCGTTCTCTTCGTGAAATAAAATCATCTCGCTGCGAAGAGTAATGAAACTCAATTGATCGCTATGAATGAATTGATTTGAAATCCTTTACATAATATGTTACGATATTTATGACATGCTTTAATGGGGCTCATCAGACCTGTCATTAATTTAGCTTGCAATTAAATCAAGCTTTTATTAGTATTTACAAATTAACAATAACCACGCCCGCTCCACTTTCTTGCATTATGATTTTGATACGGTAAATTTAGGTAATGATCATTTCAAAGTCATTTCTTTTAAATTTGTATTCATCAATATTGCCAACATTCTGCTTTCTACATAAAGCCGAAAATTAAAGAAAGAAACCGGTGGTTTATCTCCAAACATCATACATGTATAAAACTAATTGCTACTTAGTGTAAATGTAAAAAGCAAGCTATAATGACACGCGATTCAGAAAGTCATTTCGAATCGATTTGGCTCTAGAAAGGAGGCTTTAGATTTGCTTGATATAATATAAGACTTACTGTTTATTACGATGAAAACCAGATGTTCGAGCACTTATGTACTAACTAAAAAGTACACAGCCACAATCCCAAAACAAGTATCATGCCGAGGCTAGGGGTTGTGAGAGATGTTGAACTTATTCATTATCCCTCATGTACAGACTCAATCAAACCGAGTCTGCAAATGTCACGTTATTTTGTTGTGATTAATGCTTAAGAGGGATCGACTTCGTTTCCAGATTCTTATATCGAGTGAATCCATGGAATCGGTTAGTTATTGTTTTAAAATATATTATGTATGTGGAAAAAGTAATTTTTATGTTGGATATAAACATCTACGTAGTGTTTACTTTATTCATTAATCTATTTCACTTCATTTGTAACACATTTAAACTGTACAAGGACTAGGGTCCTCGAAATTATTTTATCTGTGGTTGTGGTTCTAACATAAAATATTTAACCATCAGCAATTTTATTACGTCCATCCACATAAAATGTAAATAAATATACATCATATTAGTACGCGGAACACGGCAACATATCTTTTTTTTTAAAATATATCATTGTTATACTTAAGGATATGTGAAAATATCTTCCAGTTAAAGCTTGCGCCTGCATAACAAATAGCCACTATAAAATCGTACTTTGTAAGGGTTATATTGAGCCAATTTACGATAATTTTACGCGTAAATAAAGATTATATAAGTGTGTTATACATGACCCAAAAATAAAATTGGTGAATATGAAGGCCACTTCCCTTTAAAAAATTAGGAAAGGAGTTTGATAGCTAAAACTTTTAAGAAAAATAGTTAAATTACAGGACAACAAGAAAGGTGCATACATTTTTGAAACTTTTACATTTTAGCCTTAAAGCTTTGAAAAGCTGAATTTACACAATGCATCGTATACGTTAACGTGCAGATTGTTTATTAATTACAAAAAATATGTTACATAAAATAGATTAATCATAAAATTTTGTAATACAACAAATGCTTTTGTAAGTATCTGAAATATTTAGCTCGTTTCTTAACGTGGTTTAAATATTCCTTACTTAAATAATAGAAGAAGATAATACTTAATCATCATTTAGATATGTTGTCTGGTTCTTAAATTGATCTTTTCACACGCTGTCTGTGATGTGCAGACTTAATGACATTTTGCCCTCTTTCAATTGTTTCAATCGTTCCGCCTATTGTTTTCTCGTTAAGGGTACACATATTCTTAAAATTGGGGATCATACGCCATTTTACCAGAAGGAGTTTTTTTTATAAAATACTTACGCTGTAAAATATCTGTAAAATATCTGCTTATGCAGCCAATGTTTTTATCTTATTTCTTTTCTATTAAAAATTATCGGCACATTTTTTTTTTAAATTTTTTGTCCTTTTCTCTGATTTACTATTGGTATTTGTCTCAAATAAATTATTGATTTGTTTGTTTTTTTTTGGTTTTGTTTTTTGTTTGTTTGTTTGTTTGTTTGTTTTTTTTTTTCATTTTCTTTTAATAATCAATATATACATGTACATCATTTGGGCAAAATGCGATGTACAAAAAAAATTTCAATAAGAAGTCAAAGGTCAAACTAATGTTGATTATTTTCTCATTCTAACAAACTCGGACATTTCAATAAGAAGAAAAATGTCAATCTGAGGTTGATAATTTTCTTCCACTAACAAACTCGGACATTGTGTGATAGGACATTAGAATTACTTAAGTATCACCGTTAGTATCATCTGGTGCAGCTTAAGCTCTACAAAACAACAATCTTTGGGAGATAAATATTTATAATGTAATATTTTGATGTTAAGAGGTAATATAAAGGAGAACATTATATTTTGGGAAGAAGTATTATCATTGTTGTACAGAGATTATTTCTATCTAAAAGGTCACACTGTAGAGGTTATACTGGCTGTACGTACGTATGTAGATGCGTATTTTTCCTGATGACTACAATGTGATTTATATATTGCGAAGTCAATTTATTTAAAAGGTTTATGTTAATCCTGACTGGTCGAATATAAATTTTTTTCTAAAACTGCCTTACGATTTTGAAGAAGACACCAGTTTTTCAAAAATAAAAGTTTTGAACATTAAAGTGTACCTTTTAAACAGAACAATTATTTTATTGTTTAACAAGCAACTGAATTGCGCGTCTTTGAAATATTACATTCAACTTGTTCGTTTTGCAAATTTTTAGCCTATATGTAGAACACATTGTCATAGTAAACTATTGTAAACGTGGATAATATTCCGTTGTACACTTCTCTTTCTCACAGTTTAAGAAAATATAAGGTGTTATATAAAAATATTGTAAGTGTATATATGAAACGAAAAATTGATCTCTTAGCGTTTAAATATATACATGGAAATATATACAAGTATATATTTGAAAGACAGGGCGCAGCCATTTTGTCTATTGGTAAAACTACCACATTCATTTCCATTTCCGCATTAGCACAATAAAATGCTGATTTACGCTTGCTGCGTAAAAATGATACATATGAGATATATAGATTTTGCCATAGGGGCATGGGTTATACTTTTGCAGTTCTCTTATTACTGTTGAGATAGTGCTTGATATCCTGATCTGTTTATAAACTAAATATTCATAACAAATCAAATATTGAGATTATATATTCATTCATGTTTTTTTTTTAATTTACACAATTGTTTTAAGTTTTTAGTTTAACAAAGATAGCAAGGCCTAAAACACATGAATCGATTCTTGCTACAATGTTCTTCATTTTCATTTCACACGCAGTCTACATACAATCACACGTATTTTGAATAAAGCAGTACAATCCTCTTTCTACAAGTAACAACATTTTCAAATTTAACTTAAATGAGACAGTGTTATGTGATAAATACAAAATGAAACGGGTTTTTTTATTTTTAAAGCGTTTAATGTAATATTTTTGTGAAGAACCAACACATTGAATATGTGTCTTTTTTGTATGTTCCGCTAAAGTAGAGACATAGCAAAAATTACCGATAACAAAATGCCCTAGACATGAAGAAGAACACCAGCAAATGATGGCCATCTGTATATTGTGTTTGCTTTCAGCTTGCTGGAATGATAGACAGACTTGGTTGACACTTTCTCACCAATCTTCATCATAGCCGGAGCGCTAACGGAACTACAACTTTCTCCGCTGTTTTCGTATTCTGTTGTTGTAGCGACTGCAGTTCCTTCATGGATAAAAGAGATTATCATGTATCCTTTATCATAATTACAGATGTGGGCACTGAAGAAGTAAAGACCGGTTACAGGTGCTGTAAAGATTCCAGTTGATTTGTCATATCCGTCGCCAATATTTAACAAAACGTTTGGAAACTTGACCGGTGTGTTAATACCATAACTTCCACTTGAGATTGTGTATGCATTGAATGCAATCTTTGGTGTGGTGATGACAGAACCTACAAAAACGTATATTATCTATCATCTTTGCAATAAATCAACATAACAAAACAGATAATGAGTAACATGAATAAGTATGTACACATATGATAACAAAAGACTCGTGGTAATAAGTATGAATCTTGAGGTTAGCAACATTAAGATCTAAACTGACATTACATATAAACATATGTTTGTTTTGCATTATTATTTTCAAAATGAGATGTATGTTAACTTATCCTTTTATTTGTGTAGTTGCTTAATAATATATCAATAAAGAAGTGAAGACAATTGTTTACAAAGATTCAAATTGATAAGATTTTGTACTGACTTACACAGGTTAATGACAATAACCTATTTATGTTATGGTTGATTTAATTCGACGATGACAAATTATCATACTCGTTATCAATTTTAAAGATGTCATCGATTTTTCATATCAGTGATAAAACAACAAAAGCAAGATCAAGAAGAAAAGGCGGCGTTCAATGAACGAAACCCCAATAGGACCCAGCAACAAGAACCAGCGGCAAGGAGCCCAGATGGACCCCAAACAAAGACAGGGCTAGGACGGCCTAATCATTAAAATGATAAACAATGTGTAACTGAAAAAGAACTCAAAAAAGCAAATTAATGATTGAAAAATAGCCCCATTAAGTTAAAGGTCACAGTGAAAGGGGACAGGAGACCCGGGAAAGGGGGAGGAAGGATACTTACCGTAGACGAGAAAACAACAAGGGACACAACAAAAAGTGTCACCAAATAGTATGAAACAACACATATATCTGAGGAACACAGTGGAGCACCTCCTTTGAACGGTCAGCAGCAAAAGTACTGCTGGCGAGTTAAGACCGGTTAATGTTGCACCAAACTTCACTCTAAGCCCCATCATGTTGCTATAAACGAGACAGTGTAAATAAAATGAATCTCTGCCAAGTAAAATTCTAACAGTTGTTTTGATTACCAATGGTTAAATAAATAAAACACCAAATTGATCATGTCATTTTAAGTTTGCGATGACGCAGTAATGATGTACACAGCAGTTAAAGACCGCTGCCTCCTTTGTTACATGAAAAAGAAAAAAAAAAGAACATCAAGCCCGCAGAAAAAGAACTCATTCGGCATTTTAAAGATATGTAAGATCTTAAGTTTATCATCTTACCAGTTATATTTTTAAGTTGTATTGTCCAATTTCTTCGGTTGCCACTATTGCCTTTGAAGTTTTCAAATATGTTTTCCAGCTTTTCATTTTGTTTTAAAAACTTCTCTTGCATTTCCTCTCTACGATGTTCCAATATAGCAAGCACATTCTCCTCGAAGATTTTTCTTTCTTTATCCCACTGATCCATTTTTGCTTCCATTCTTACCATTGTCTCTAACATTTGTTTGTCATACAAATGTACTTAAATTTAGAAAATATTGGCTCGTCTTCAATCGCTTTTGAGAAGCACAAAACGATAACAAAAAAATTGCTGACAATGAAAAAATATCCAAAAATTGTTGTTACTGTGGCTTTGGTCGTGATGACTGACTTTATGAATAAAGAACTGATATAGAGGCTTTATACTTTATAACAGGACGTTTACTAAGTATCCTCTGCCAATCACGATTTCAGTGACCTTCAGGGACTTTTTTGCTGCGTGCTTTCGATCAAGATGAGCGGAGATCTGATACAATTACTTAGGCTTCTTTTTGTATTTCCATATACCCTTTAGACCTTCACCTTGATGCAATCTTTTTAAATGATAGCATTGACAATAACATCTCTTACAAAACATTTTAGTCTTAGTATGTGCGTAGTTTGGTCTTTTTGTGTGATCTCGGGAGCCCCACTTTATATGACCATATTTTTATTTTGTAACAAAGGTTTACTTACACAAGTAGTTCATTGTGGCTAAGGCACCAGAATAGCCTCCATCGTTAAACCCTGCGTTATCAAGTACATTTAGAAGTTATATTTCTGATTTAATAAATCAAAATATATAAATATTATATACAGTATATTTGCCGTCTAACGATAAAAAGAAAATAACTCGTAAAATAAGTCAATAAATAGATAACGTGTACCTGAACGGCTTTAATTACAGCCGTGGTGCATGCAACATGCATTGTAACAATGATACTTGTAGTTGCCTTTTTAGTAAATGACTACGAAGAAATGCTGTTGTTAAATTTTGCTTTATTTGTTCCATTCTTTTTCTATTTTTTTCCATAATAAACAGTAAAGTATATTTTGAAAAAAGTTAGGTAGATGATTGCCCAATCGAACTCAACCAATCGCAATATGCATGAATATAATCTAATACATGTACTCATTTGAAAACACTTTGATGATAATTCTTTAAAAAGAAATGACGTATTCGACGAACAGATGTAGAAGCAAACAATTATCTGGACATATTTATCATTCAACAGATGTAAGCCTTAAAATGTGTATGCCTATGTCCTACGTAAAAATAGTTCAACCTCGGTTATCTCTCGAACAAATTTGCAAAAGCCCACCGAAGTAGAGCGAACGAAGTTCGACTGTATATTTTGACACGAATTTTAGCATTATTGTGACCATTCGAACATGATAAGCCTTTTTACATATATACAGGCAGGTCAGCCAGTTCTTCCGTGCTTTCTTACCAAGATTTATAATGTTGTTGGTGCATTGTTTCGTTGTGATATTGAATATGTTAATGTTTTAAATGTAACGTTCAAAATTTTAGCAGGGACGACTGAAATAAAGCCACGATTTTGGTGAACAGTTAAGATTTTTGATGTGTGTGCTATTGCCTTTGATATCAAAGTCAAATTGTACAAACATGCATAGTTGTTATCGATAAAAGCATCAGAATGTTTCATACGACGCAACCTCTGTTTTGGGACAATACGTAAAACAACAAACACTTTTACACAGAGTAAAACAGCTCATCTTACACTAACAACAAAATAAGCTATCCCCTTTTTAAATGCTGCTTTTCCGAGAATGAACCTTACAATTAGCAAAAGTTTTTTGATGGTCTATATCAAATGCAGCTGGACATTCAATGAAATTTAAATGTGCTTTCTTTAAGTTTGTTACTGGTGTTCTTTATGTTACATAGAATTGTTTGCATTCAATTTTAATTAAAATATATTCAGAAGTGATATTTCTATAAAAACGTATATAAATATAAAGACAAATAAAAGACCAATCAATCATTAGATTAGTTTTGCAAAAAATCAAAGTTAAATCATGTGTTAACGAGTGTGGTTTGATGTGTAATATGTATTGTACGATATTCTTTAGCATTCGACTCAAATACTGAAATGACCATTACATCCCTTCGAAATATTGTCCATGGTTTAGACTCAGTCAAATCGAGTCTGCAATTTCATGTACTTGCTGTGATTAATGTTTCCGAGGGATCTCTTTGTTGCCAGATTTTTATACTTCACAACAGCAAGTGTCAAGTGCTGTGTGGCAGCTGTAAAATGTTGCCCGAACATCAATGCAGTGTTGTATTTATCTTGTCCTTCAGGATCATTGATAGCGGCACTATTAAATGTAAACAATTGAGCCGGTGCTATGTTGCACGGGGGCTGATGCACTTATTCAATATCCCTCATGTACAGACTCAATCAAACCGAGCCTGCAATTTTCAAGTTATGTGCGGACCTGTATATAAGCTGTCTTTTTTCTTCATATTTTCCAACATTTTTTAACAGTGGTAGACGACAGGCATTATAGAAATTATATTTTCTTTAAAATTTTGTTCATCTTAAGGCTCATGTTTATATCGTTGAATAAAGTAATTCAGGCGTATTAGCATCCACGAAATCATACAAAGCATTATTGCACTGTGGTACAAAACATATATCATACAACACTCGTATTTGTAACCCATTTAAAAGCTCAAATATTAAGAAAATGTTTTACTTGTAATGCTACATGATATAGTACATGCGTAAATGTTCTTGGTCTTCATACTCATTTTATCAACAAACCATTAAGACTGTGTATGAAATCACATCTGAAATTGTGACATATATGTGAGTACAATATGTGCTATAAAGACTTACCCAGATATTTAAAAGAAAATTTTTACGAAGTCAAATATAATATTCACGAGTACCTCTGTTTAATTTGTAATGAATCACATTTTCTATTGATGTTTACTTCTTTAAAACGGACACAGCTTGTGGTTAATCAATTAAAGATATTTTCATCCTGTTTGTTTATTTTGTTTTCAAATTTATCATTTGCGACTCATATAAGGAAATAGAAAACATGTTGCATGTAAATTGTTTATGTCAATTAAGAGAATTGAAGTACAATAAATAATAAAACTATATGTTGAATTTAATTGATGTACAACTAGAAACGCTCGTATTTCTTACTAATTTTAGATGTCATTTTAGGCATTACAGTTTCAAGATTCACAACCAAGGAATAAAACGATCAATTTTAAGTATAAAAAAAGAGAAAAAAAAATGACACAAAAAATGTAGCAGGGGATATTTGACCTAATTTTTATCTATAAAAAAGAATACACCCCTTCCGCTCTGTATTCAAAATTATATGACGTATCAAATTTTCATGTAAATCCTGATATTTTTAGTAACATGTTATATATGGACTATTATCAGGTCGAGTAAAACTGCATAAACTGCAAAATCAATAACAAAGGTATGTATCAACATCGTAAAAGTAATACTGTGATTGCAGTTATCTTTCCAAATAAATAGTTATGAACAACTTATATTCTTGAGTTATAAATCGTATAATATAAAGTATTATTTCGCTTAGACTTGATTGTATTACTTTGTTATCATATGCATGTCACATCATTTACCATCTGTTCTATTTTACAAAAAGTGCTCATTTATAAAATTGAAGAAAACAGTGCATAAACACACTTGCCGCTTGTTATTTCAAACGATTTGCTAGGTAAACCATTTGGACCCACAAAAGGAACAATGATCGGAAGTAACACTTATTTGTAATTGTAAAACATTGTACACATTGCATTTGACAGGCTTGCATTACAGGGTAGTGATTTGGGTTATCTACGATCACATATATCTACCATTTGTACAAAACACCACAATATTTATGCTTGTACAGGCTTGCTTATTCAAAATTATATATTAATCTTTATATAAGTGACACGGTTTCTTTTTATATATATCAGCTCTTTTTTGTTGCCTGTTAGTTGATTGGGATTGTCTTCAACAAGAAAACAAATATTAATAATATATATACATGTACATATTTTTTTTATATATATAAAAAAGTTTGTTTTCAATATAAATGTTAGCAGAACATAGTTAACAAACATCCGTTTATGGCGTGAAAAAACAAACAATAATAAGTGCTTAACGCCATAGCATTTATTTTGATTACATACTTAGATACAGTGAAGAGTTTCTTCATAGAAACATTACAAAAATCTTAACAAAAATACAACATTTAAAATAATCCACTTTTGTCTTAATGAGATAGTATTATATGCTTATAAAGAAATGAAGTGTGTTAAAAACTATTGATTTGTTTAGCATTTATTTTAATATTTTTCTTAAGATTTTGAATATTGATACATTAACATTATAGTTTCAAAGGAATGTCAGATTGGGAGATAAATGCAAATATATAGAAGTAAAGATAAATTGTTTTAGATATGAAGTAGTACACCAGCAAAGGATGGCCATCTGTATTTAGTATCTGCTTGCAGATTGCTGGCACCATAGGACTTGATAGACACTTTCCCACCCATATTTACCATAACCGGAACATTAACTGAGCTGCAACTGTCTCTACTGCTTTCGTACTGTGTAGTTTTGGCGACTTCATTTCCTTCATGGAAAATAGAGATGACCATGAATTCTGCATTTGCATTACAGATGTGGGCACTGAAGAAGTAAAGACCGGTGACAGGTGCTGTAAATATTCCAGTCGTTTTGTCATATCCTTCGCCCAAATTTAGTAAAACGTACGGAAACATGAGGGGTTGATTGTGACCATAGCTTCCGCCAGACATTGTGTATGCGTTGAATGCAATCTTTGGTGTGCTAATGAAAGAGCCTGCAACAAAACATGTTATTTAACTTTCATTCTAACATTACATTTAAACATTTATCAAAAGAGATTCAGTTACAGGAATAAGTATGTGCACATATGAACACAAATGTTTAATATCTAAATTGGAAGTCATATTGGCGAACATTTCTTTTGCATTATTTTTTTTATAAAATGAAATGTACATAATACGTATGTTGATGTGTTAAGTTGCTAGAAAGTAATAAAACATTCGTTTTATGAGCTCAAAAGGTGTGATTATCCCCATTGTTAAGTTTTTTCGACTGACTTATAATACATTGGTAAGTGACAATATCTTATCAATGGGTTTAACCACACCTTAAAAATAATTGAAGGTCGATTTAATTCTACAATGACGATTCACCATATTGGTTATCAGTTAAATTGCAACAAGATATAATCGATTCTTCAATTCAGTGTAAATCAACAAATGGATGACGTAAATTTGTTTTTTGTAATAAAAAGCCGTAAAACCGCAAAACTATAAAGAATCATTGTTAGTTTACGGCGCCGCAAAAAATGAAGTAAAAATCAATTTAAGACATCATCCGCTTTGTTTAAAATAAAATACGCAAAAATAAGAAGACCTACGGTATTTTAAAGATATGCAAGACCTTAAATTCAATATCTTACCAGCTATACTGTCCATCTACAATGTCCTGTTATTTAGGTCACCACGAAAGTCTTTGTAGTCTTCAAACATATTTTCCACCTTTTCATCTTGTTTCAAATATTTCTCTTGCATTTCCTCTCTACGCTGTTCCAACACAGCCAACACATTTTCCTCGAAGGTCTTTCTTTCTTTATCCCACTGTTTCATTTTTGCTTCCATTCTAACCATTGTCTCTAACATTTGTTTGTCATACTGAAATTTAGAAAACGTTGGCTCGTCTTCAATCGCTCGTGAGTAGCACAAAACAATAACAAAAACAACTGCTGACAATAAACAAAATCCAAACATTGTTGCTACTGTGATAGCTATCACTGCACTATATGGGTAAAGATCATGATAATGAGGCTATATACTTTAAAACAGGACGTTATGAAAGTATACTCTACCAATCACGATGTCAAGTCCATTTTAGGGACTTTTTTGTTGCTTGATTCACATTTAGATGAGGGGAGGTCCGATACTATCACTACAGCTTATTTTTGTATTTTCAAAAAACCTTTTTGAATATAAATAATGTAGAATATCTTTACATGAATACGGTCTTAAAAAGATAGAATTGACAATGAAATCTCTTACAAGACACCTTTATCGTAGTTCGTACGAAGCATAGACTCCCTGCATGATCTAATGGACAAAATTATTTTATATAACCATATCACTTTTTGTTTATAAAGGTTTTATTCTATTTACTTACAAATTCATATGCATTGTTGTGCGAAATTACTTATTACGGTTTTAAAACGCAATTAATATATTGCTTGTGGAGTGAAAATTTTGAAAAATACTGCATCAATATAAACTTTTACCTGTCATTATTTATATACAAATGGTGCACAGCAGAGATTTAATCGCAGATATTATGAATAAAATACCAATACAATATTTACGAGAAATGAGTAATTAAAACATAATTAAAGAAAAAAACACATAAAAATCAATAATCAAAACGATAATTTAATAAATTGGCGATTTTCGCAGACGCCGTTAGATTTAGTCTCTTTAATGAAGGACTATAACACTTGTATACTATCTCTTGTCCAAATAACATATTTGCATGAATGAACCCGAAAAAGAAAAAGAACAGCGACAACTTTGACAATAAAAAAATCATTAGTGGAAAAACAATACTGTTTCGTTTCTTTCTAAGGCTAGACGGGAATTTTACGATGAACAAAGAGGTAAATTAAATGCTTAATTGCATTAATAAGAGATATTTTAATTTTACAAAAAATTGTAAAATTAACTATCCCTGTTGAATATGCTTTGCATATTGTTTTGCATTATTATATTTGTTACATTTTTCTTGATGTTATTAGTGATTTTAGATTCTGACTTTATTCCTTACGGTGGATTGCAATAATTATGGCTTTAGAGAAGATTCTTTGACTAAAATCACATATGAACTACCTCAATCAAAGTAGAATTTATTTAATGTCCTTTCTGGATTCCCTTCATCTCTCTTACATACCATTCTACATATATTTTGACACGAATTTAAGTTTGCCACATACCAATCAGACCTGGTTAGCATTTTCACATATACACTTTCGACGGAATGTCGTGCACCGTTCCAGGTCAGCCTGCTGTCCGTGCTTTCTAACTACAGTTGACTCTCAATAAGTCAAAATCGCTTTATTCAAAATTCCGCGTAAGTCGAGGTATTTTTAAGTCCCGTCAAATTTTCTTCTTTATCTTTGTATTTTAACTCGGATTAGGTCACATTCTTAGGTCTGTATGTTCTTGGCTTAATTTGTCGCTGTGATATTGAAATCCTTTGAAGTTTTGAATGGACTGTTCAAGTTTTGAAGCAGGACCTGAAATTATAACTGATTATGGTGTACAATTCAGATAAATGACGTATGTTTAGTGTAAATTACGGTATGGTGATATTCGTTATGGCGTTTGACAGCCATTACAAAATGTAGAAACAAGCATAGTTGGTATAGATGCAGCTGCATCAGAATGATTTATACAGAGCCACCCGTGTTTTGCGCCCTAAGTAGATAAACAAACACTTTTAACCAGATGTTTAATTCAAAAGTAAAACTTCTCATGTTCAACCAACAAAAAACTTAGCTATTCCCTATGTACATGCTGCATTTCTGATAATAAACATTACTTTGAGCAACAGTTATTTAATGGCCGATATTAAAATACAGCTAGGCATAAAAGTGACACTATTATTCTTATGAAAATTTATTGTAGTATTCCTGCTGATAGTTAAAGTAAAACTAGCTCAACAAATCTAAACGCACGTGTATAGCGTTTGACACGACAAGACGAAGAACATACAACAACAAATATAAAACAAAACAAACTGCACCGAATATATATTTTATTTTTAGTAAATACATTTCAATAGACCATCTTACTTCAGGTGAAATTTAAATGTACTTTGCTTAAGTTTGTAACTGATGTTTTTTATGTTACATTTAATTGTTTGCATTTAATTTTAATGGAAATACAGTCAGAAGTGATATTTCTAGAATAATCAATGTGTATATTATTATATAAACAAATAAAAACGAATCAATCAATAGATTAGTTTTGCAAAAGTTAAATGTTAAATCATGTGTTAACGAGGGTGGTGTGATTTGTAATATGTATTGTACAATATATTTTAGCATTCGACTCAAATAGTGAAATGAACATTACATCCATTCAAAATATCGTCCATGGTTTAGACTCAGTCAAATCGAGTCTGCAATTTTCATGTACTTGCTGTGATTAATATTTCCGAGGGAACTCTTTGTTTTCCGATTTGTATACTTCACAACAGCAAGTGTCACGTACTGTGTGGCAGCTGTAAAATGTTGTGCCGTACTTCACTTCAGTGTTGCTATTTTTCTGGTCCTTCAGGATCATTGATGCCGGCACTATTAAGCGTTGATGTCGCACTTATTCATTATCCCTCATGTACAGACTCATTTAAACTGAGCCTGCAATTTTCATGTAATTTTTTTGTTATTAATGCTGCCGAGGGATCACTTTTTCCGGACTTTTGAAATACATATATCCATTGTGTTAAGATAGACCTTTTAGGCGCTGACTGATGGCTCAGTCAATGGTCTGCCGAAACTTGTATCGACGGCCAGATATTAAGTTTTGGGAAAATATAAATGTCGCAGGTGGCTAGATCTTAAAGGTATGATAGGTGTGACAGGAATGTCATCTTTTCCGACTTCAAATATTCCGACTTCAAATATTTCTTCTCAAACTCAGATTCATATGGTGGACAATTATCACGAACATGCCTTAAGCCTAGCATAGGGTGTCATTTCTGATAATATTTCTTGAGCTCGGTAATACCGACTTGTAATACCTCGCACTTTGGTACCGAAATATTGTACCATCTGCCAATGCGGACCTTTATATACGTTTTTTTTCTTATTTTTTTTTCCAACAATTTTTTTAAACAGTGGTTATCTCCATGTGTATTTTCACATTGAGGTCGCGATTCTGTTTGAAAAATTTGATAAATAAAAACATAATTTGTCGAATTTTGTTGTGAAAACTATCTAGAATGAAAGAAAATGGTACAACTTAGAAAATTAATCCGAAACCAATATCTTTAATTCAGTCGTTAACGCTGTACAGATGTTTAAAGTGTTGTTTACGTGACGTCACAATGTAGCGCCAAACAGCAGGTGCAAAACAATCAAATCAAGTTCGCTATTTTAATGTCGCAAACGAGTTAAGTTTTACATTTATTCCACTTTTAATAATTTTATTACGCTTGAAATTTTATAGAGATAGAGTGAAATAAAATAAACAAACAAAGTTTTATCAACGTTTCAAAATTCGTTATTCTGAAAATGTTTCTACACACGATAGATTTAAAAAAAAGGTTTTTTTTCAACCCACTGGAACAGCCTTTAAGGAAGGTTTTTATTGGAAACTCTGAGGCGAAAACAAATTTAACCACCAAACATAAAGTCCAACTTTATAATAATAATTATATTTTTCTTGACGTGTTAGAATGGAAATAGATATTAATTCTTCGGCCTTCGTGATTATATTACTACGCATTTGAACTCAAACCGTGCATTATTCTACAACAATGCACTCAGAATTGCTATCTATTTCCTTATTTTACCCCAATAAACACTTGTATTTCTTAATGCAAGTACAACAGTTATAATATTTATTTTTCTGTGAACATTTTTATTAATTGTAACATTACGTGAATGTCTTACTGTCGTTGATTTTTATCTTTCATTTCTTCAAGTCATCTTCTGACTTGTTAAGTTGTTCGTAGAATGCATACTTAACTTTGCAAATAAATTGCACATGTTGCAAAAAAAGGCTTAAGATTAAACCACTTCATTCATTTATTCTTCATACATACATTCATTCATTTATTCATTCATTCATTCACTCACTCACTTACTCTCTCAACTTCGTACTCATTCACTTATTTATTCACTCATTCACTTACACTCTAGCTCACTCGCTCGCTCGTTAGTTCGTTCTGTGTTCGATCGTTCGATCAATTGAGCGTTCGTTCGATTGCTTACCTTTTTATTTAATTATTTATCTATTTTTATATTTAGTTTATCTATTTATCTAAATTTTTACATTTATATATTTATTTGTTTATTTACATAACCTTTCCACACGAAATTTCTTTAAAGATTTGTCCATCTTATTACATGAATTAGGTCATTATCATGCATCATTTTTGGAGAAATTTGCGAAATATTTTTTTATCAAAACAGCGAAAAATAGCAGACCATTTTAAGACAGTTAAGATGACTGATCTTGAATATGCACTGAAATGGGAAGTTTTTTTCTATAAAAACTTTATTCATTTTGATCCTCTGGTATGAAAATTATCTTCACTCGTAAAATATCTATTTTCATACCACCGATGAAATAAAATCCTGACCTAAATTTCTTCTATAGATTTTTAGCTGCTGTTTCTAAAGCCTATCGGACAAAACGATCTCGTAAACAGGAAAATAATTTTCTTTTGTTTTGTAAAGATATTGTTCGTTTTCTATTTTAAAGCCGCAGCTAGGATTATACATAAACGCCCATTTACTTTCAAATAAAATGAAATAAATTACGCGTTACCAATTTTGAGAAACATTACTCGACATTGCTTATGAAAATATTTTATTAAAAATAAGATTCACAGAAAAAAGCAAAAGCCTATATGTGTGTGTGTGTGTTTATTTATCTATTTTCGCCGTAAGAAACAAAATTTAAGGTGAAGGTAAAACCTTGTTTTTCCACCACTTTATTAAGTGACATACTTGAAATATTTATAGGTATATAAGGAAGACTTCCTTGAAGCAAAAACAAAAAAAAATGTTCGTTAAAACTTTAGGACGCATTATACCCTGAATATGCATTTTTCAACAACTTTTTTTATTTATTTTTGCATCCTCTTACAGTTTTCAAATAGATACACGCTGGCCATTTATCTTAACCTTACTTTGATGCTGTTACCTTTACACAAATTATACAAATATTTTATTTTGTACGAAATTCAAAATAATAATTTGTTTACATTTTGCTACTTTGACGACACATAGCTTCATATTTAGAGCTACTATCCTCATATAACAAGATATTGAACCATAAAAAATTCCAAAAGCTTAACCATTATGAAATTTTTATCATTTCTCCAGAAAGAAATACAA